>NW_019525018.1:53925-112294 GCF_002814215.2 Seriola lalandi dorsalis | reverse complement strand
GTGTGTTTGGACTGCGGGAGTAAGCTGTACCTGTAAAAAAAAAAAAAAAAAACCCACGCTGGCACATGGAGAACATGCAAAATCCACTTAGATAGGGCTCAGGCCAGAGGTTCGAACCCAGAACTTTCTCTTTCTGTTAACCACTGAAACACAGAGCTGCCCTATCATAGTAAAGCAAGGCCTAAAAACATCATAGTACAGTAAGGCATAAAAAGTATAGCATAGTATAGGACATATAAGGCAGAGCAAATGGAACAGTAGTAGTCAAAAGTACAAGATTAAACAATTTCAAACACACGAGGAGAGCTGTCTGCAGTTGCTGTTGTGGATTCATGTCTTAAAAGTCTCTCCTCTCCCACAGTCATCTACAGCACCAAACTGTACCGCTTCTTCAAGTACATAGAGAACAGAGACGTGGCCAAGTCTGTGCTGAAGGACAGAGGACTAAAAAAGATCCGTCTGGGAATAGAAGGTACAGAGTCAAAGGGTTTTCTTCTCCTATGTTGTCTCAAAACACTGTTTCCAGTAATAATAATGTATGGACTGGCTGCTGCTTTTTTCCTGTTTCTGCTTCAGATAAGAGGTTTGATAAATTCTCTGGGGAAATTTTACAAGAATGTGGCTGACAGCACAGTATGTCATAGCTAGATACATTAATTTCTATAGATCTTTGTCCTTAGCTGTTGTCAAAACATTGTTATATACTGAGTCACTGTCGCATCCAGTCTGACCTGAAGATGTAGCGCTGCTTAGAGGCCATATTATAACGTCTTGTCTTGTAAACACAATGATGGCTGAAGCTATTGACAAGAATGGTAAGTAAACAGCTGCTAATGCTAACACTGGCTACGCAGCAATAGCAAAACTTACAATTAGCTCCCTATAAATGTCTTTATGGCTGAATCTGTGGCATAACATGTTTTTACAGACGGAATAAGAAAAAGTGTATTCACTAAAAAGTCAAACTATTCCTTTAACTTCAACAAGAAGGCTGTAGTTGTTTCCTTAAATATTCTTCTGATCATTTCTTTTTCCTTTTGTTTATACCAGGCTACCCGACCTATAAAGAGAAGGTGAAGCGTCGTCCTGGAGGTCGTCCAGAGGTCATCTACAACTACGTCCAGCGTCCCTTCATCCGCATGTCCTGGGAGAAGGAGGAAGGGAAGAGCCGCCACGTGGACTTCCAGTGCGTCAAGTCCAAGTCTACCACCAACCTGGCTGCGGCTGCCGCAGACATTCCCCAGGACCAGCTGGTGGTCATGCACCCTCCGGGTCCGCAGGTGGACGAGCTGGACACTCTGCCGCCATTGCCACCAGCCAACGACCCCCACCAGCCGGCGCCTGGGCAGGCGCTGGAGAACAACACAAGCCCCCAGCCCCTAGCACAGGCCCATGAGGGCCTGAACCAGCAGGCTCAGGACAGTCCGAACCCGGCCGCGCACAGCCTGGCCCACAGCAACCAGCAGCAGCACGGCAGCAGCCACACTCAGGCCACTTACCATTACGAGCCGGACCCTGACACACCGTCACCCTCTGCATGAGACTGGTGGCACACACATACACACTTTCACCCTGCTGTGTTCACACTGCCAGCAACAACGCTTTTATTTACATCATTACACTGAGCTAAATTCAGAGCTAGAAGCTGCTAAAGAGGAATGAAGCACTCAAACACAACTATTCTCTCAGCATCAAAATGAGATTCACATTCAGTAGTGACATAGTGAAGCACAGAAACCTGATTGGCCTCATACAGCCAATACGCAAAGTTCAACCTTTCTCAGCCTGAACTAGTGCCACTTCCTGCCACTTGTTGCTTTCAGTGTGAACACAAACTTTGTTCCTGTAACCCCCCCCCCACGCCCAATCTCCTCCTCCTCCTCCTCCTCCTCCTGAGTGGCTAAACACCACTTTGCCTTCTGTTGCACATCTGCTGCAGCCTTTTCACACAGCGTCCGAATGAACGAGAGCTGCTCAGCCAACCATAGGTAAAAGCACATCAGCAGGCCTCCTCACCCACCTCTCTCCATCATGTGGTTTTATTTATCTGACGAAAGGAGAATTCAGTTACATTCTGTAAACATGTGAAAAGACAAGAGTACTGTATTTCATTATAAAGAAGCATGTGTGACGGCTGTGAGTGTGTCGAGTGTGTGTCGTGCTGCTTGGATACTGTACCTCTCTGAGAAAGTGGATTTCAGTGCCTCTTCAGAGTCGATTTGGGGGCTGGTCGGTTGGTGAAGTTTCACTTTTTCCAGCACATGTGAAGGTCTTGATGAAAGAGTGAAGTGTGTTTTTGTTTTACACAACATAGATGAGTGTTTTTCATATGTTCCACTCCTTCTGTTGTTTATATCAGTTGATTTTAATCCTAGTTTGTTGAAGTCTTGTGTTTTCACTTTTTTTTTCCCCCTCAGCTGCTCAGAAAACTCTGCACAGGTTCATCACCACTGCTGTGAGCACACAGGATGTCAGAAAAGATGTTGAACACAATGTTTTTCTAATAAAGAGTATTCACAACACCGGTGTCAATCACTTCTTTATATTTAATTCTTTTCCATGATAAAGCGAATGGATGGTTGTTTTCAGGTTTTAGTGGTCGGCCTGCAGGATCACTTCTGCTATAAATGGATCTGTAACAGTGACTATAAATCTTAGCTATTTGTATGTTTTGCTAATGCTACATAGCTAATGTTAGCATTAACAGCTGTTTACTTACCAGTCTAGAGGAAACGTTGCGAGTTCAAATAAAAGGAAGATGTTTTGCTTCTATTTCTATCACTTCTTTTCTTGTACTGCATGCTAACCAGCTAGCCCCGGACCAGTCGGACTGTCGAGTCACTTTTCGATACCGAGTCACTGCAGCATCCAGGCTGCCCTGAAGAAGTAGCGCTGCTCAGGGGACATATTAGTATATTGGTTGTATATTAGTATTGGTTAGTATATGAGTAAGAACAGATGTTTTAGAGAACACAGCTGTATTTGTATCTTTTTTATTTTAGTGTTCCTTACCAACAACAAAAAACAAATATTACAAATGCTAATTGTTTAAACAGAAATAAAACACAGTCCAAACACAGTCCAAAAAAAAAAAAAAAAAAGCTGCAAATCAGAAATGATCAATTAAACAAAAAGTATGAATGTGACTAAACAATTGGTACCTTTGTACTTGACTCCATTGAGGCATCTTCTTCAAGTGTAGGCCCATATGAACAGAGGAGACAGAGCAGGATCCCCGGAGTCTAGACACTGGTGGTGGTGCAAGTGTCCCTGGAAATCATGGAGGTTACAGTGGAGTTGGGTTGCGTAACAGTAGGTCTGAAAGACACGCAGGCAGAAGTGCAATGAAATTTAAAGAACTGCAGCCAGTAAAACCTCGAAAGATGATTGGTCAGTTATGGTGATGTCAGGATTGTGACAGCGTGGGAAAGTAAATAACCAACATAAAGATCCTCCTTATTGAACTTTGGACAAAGCTTCATAAATCACATTTTTAGATAAAAGTTTCTGCCAAATGAGTAAATTTCCACTTCAATAGTAACAGCTGGCAGGGATTAAATGAGACAGCAGTTTCTCATACTGTATGTGCTGCTTTATACCTCTACATTTCACTGGGAAATATGGCGTTTTCACTCCACATTTATCTGGTTTATCTAGCAGATTCAGATTGTACAAACAAAACGTGACCAACTTATTAAATATTATGCATTGCTACATATTAAACTATTCAACAGTATTTACAGTAGTTCAAATAATCTCTGAATACAGGCTTTTTTACCTGTAATTGAGTATTTACATTACAGTATAACTACTTTTACTATGCACTCGTAAAATCAGCATTTGAAAGCAGTTACTTGCGATAAGATGTGTGACAGATGAGGCAGGCCTGCAGACTGTGAAGAAGCCGATCTAATCGGAGTGGAGTGACTCAGCACCACATCCTGGATATCCTGCATCCCAGCTGGTGCAGCGTTACACACATCACTGCTCTGTCATCGCATCATGATTGGAGACACTCCTGAGAGTTTGTAGAGCAATACTGTGACCAGATGTATCAGTTGACACAAGCAGCAGGGTCCTGGGCTTCGACCTTCAACCGTGTTAATATGAAGTATGTTTTCCTTTTCTACCATTTAAAATCTAACAATATCTGAGCAGTGACAGAACTTAAGGGAACCAAAAGACATTAACGTCAGTAGCTGTGGTCCAGAAGGCCTCATTAAGATACAGAACATGAACAAGAAACCTTCTGAGTATTAATTTTCAAACTGTTTCGGGAGGTTTTTCTGAAGGTTTGGCAGCAGATAAAAGAACGTTTGATAGCTGGAAATGACCCGACTCAGGAATGGGGAATAAGGATTAAATATACATAACATCTGCTCATGATTTAAAAGACTTTTTGGGCCACAAATTCAAACATCAAATAAGCTCACAAGGTTTCTAAGTCTCTTACATTCTCCAACAACTAATCACTCTTTTTTTTGAGCATCAGGCATTAAAGTGAAGAGTGTTATTCACTGACCTCCATTCAGCTGTGTGGTTAATAAAGAGGCTTGCAGTTGTGCAGCTGTGCCAACATCTCCTTCCGTGCTTCAGTCGGTGGCAGACCTTCCAGCAGCTGGATGGCAACATCATATAAAAATACCACCAGGCTCCAGTGATTGGCTGAAGGAACAGATCAGGTGTAAACCACAGTCATGAATGAAAACACAGCGAGGAAAACGCAGATCTGTACTTGAAAGACAGAATCAACAATGACAGAAACAAATAGTTTTATTTTAAAAATATTTCACTGTTGATACATACAATACACTCATCATACTCATATATATTTGCATAAAGTATACTCTTAACATGATAATATTTAAAGATTTGATACATTATTGTCAGGTGGGGAGGGGGATATCAACAGGGGAAACACTTTATTGTAGTGTGTAGCGTAAAAACATTGAAACAGAAAACCACTAGAACAGATACACAGGGGGACCTCACCAGCTGCTGCCTCAGGGGTGGGGGGGTGGGGGGGTGTTCTTGTTAACAGACCTGGTGCAACCCAACTGTACGCACTAACCGAGGGGGGCGACACAGATGTGTGGCACAGGAACTGCTGCAGCGAGACAGAATCTAGTTTTAAAGGGCTGCCAGATGCTCAGCCACAACTGGTCGATATCGAGTCGGATGTTAGAAGCTTTCTGCCCATGAGGAAAGAAAATATGTTTGATTTCCATCACCCCTGTTTGTGCCTGACGTTTATTATTATTACATTCAAAGTCACATTTCCTGAAAGATAAATTCCTACGATTAATAAACCAAGAAAGTTGCTGAGCATTTGTCATTATTAGTTGGGACTGTGTTTTGTCATCCAAACAAAGACGGTGGCCACAGATTACATTATTGCTCAATTTATACATTGTAAGCCAAAATATAAAAATGTTATTAGCAGTTTTATTTGCCTGTTTTAAAACCCCTGAAAATGTGGTTTCTAAGTGTTTCTGTGTGACATTTAACAGTCATGACTAATTAAATAACAGTCAAGATCGGAACATTTAACAGTCAATTATCAATGAATCTGGTTTAGGACTGTGTGGGTTGGTCAGATTTGATTGACAGACACGAAACAACTGTCATCAGATTCTCATTCAAAAACTGAGAGAATTGTCTCTTTATGCAAGAATCCATCAGTTAAAATAAGAAGCTGATTGAGAAATTGTTTTTTTTATAATACATAATACAAAAGGGTCCAGACCTTGCGCTTGTGGAGCAATACTCACGATTCTCTTCGACAGAGAGTAGCTAAGATTTGTCCAAAAAGTCACTAGATTGGTTGCTAGGTGCTTTTATGAAAACATGAAAACTCCAGCACTCAACCGGCCGACCAATGGTGTGATTTTATCACTCAGTCAGAATCAAGTTTTTCAGGGTGTCTGTCGCAGTCCAGCCAAAAAACACAAAAAACAAAAAGGTGACTTCATCTCTGTGACACAAATGTAATGATAATACAAAAAAGGCACAAACTGTGGCTACAACTGCATTAATTTTAAATTTATAAATGCATACAAATATGCAAAAGTTGGCCACTTCATTGGAAAAAAGTATATTTAAAGAGTATGAATTTCCAGGATAATTTGGGAAACTTAATCATGTATTTCTTGTTTTCCCAAGTACATTTCAGCACTTGTAATGTAAATCTTAAATTTTATTCCCATTTCAATATTCATTTTTTTTTGGGGATTCTCATTAGCTTTCAAAAAGTGGTTGTTAGTACCTTGAGATAATATATTTTGTAATTTGGCACAATACAAATAAAAGTGAATTGACCTGAATTGTCTTCATTTTGAATATATTCTGTATATATTTGAGACTATATAAACATTTCTAAGTTTAATATTTTTTATAATTTTTGCTATCATTTGAAATAATCTGCCAAATGCTTTCTGAAAATTCAATGCACATGGGAAATGTGGCCCAAAAAATATATTCCTGGTCACTTTTCTTTCCATACAGGCAGGGGTGGGGGGGTGGGGGGGACACCGACCAGTGAGGCTCCTCTCAACATGTCTACCTCTAAACAAACTCAACATGAGAGCCCAGTGAGCGGCACAGAGCTGGCAAGGTGGAGAGGTTGTGTCGAGAATATTCATCATAATCATCATCATCATCATCATCATCATGGAAGAAAAATGAAGAGTGAAATGAAGAATTCCACTCAGACGCTCTCCGCCGTCCCTCCTGACCCTGTTCACTGTCACAGGACGTGATTAGAGAAATGTCAATTAGCTCTATCCTACTCTGCTGGGTTACTGCCGCCTCCATCTCTCAGACATTTATCTGTTTCTATGTGATAATTCCCCCACGTTTTATACTATAGCCCCCTCTGCAAACAAGGTAGGTTGCATTGACAGTTACATACAGCCACAGTACATCTGTGTATCATTAAGTGCTAAACAGACCAAATTCAAGATTAACTGTGGGATTTTTTTTTTTTTTTTTAAAAACCCATATAATGTAAATCCGTCACTGATGCAGTAGAATTAAACTCACGAGGTATTTAATTTGAACTTCTCCTCAGTCAAACAAGTTAGAGGGGCACTTTTACTATTCATTTATTTTATCTTTTTTCTGAGGCTAAATTCAAGCCCAGATACTGACGACACACAGTCGGCCAGTTCTTAAATCTTCGCATCACATAGGCAAAGAAATGACATCTCTCCAGAGACGCTTCTCCTGATGGAGTTTAGTGACGGTCTAACTGTATGTATGTAAGTTCTTCATGTCGTGTAGCTGGAAGATGAGCAGGTGGAGACCCTGTGACACCCCCCCACCCCCACCCCCCCCAGACCACCAGGTTTTTATGATTCATGTCAGGGGGGAGTGATGCTAACTCGCCTGCCAGCATGTGTTTAGCTGTAGAGAGCAGTATGTGAGGAGCCGACCTCACTAAAATGGCAGTGAAAAAACACTTCCTCATGGAGGAGCACTTAAATTGTCTTGGTTTGCAGTTGAGTTGCTCTCTACTGAGACTGGAAAACGTGTGCAGAGGGAAATCAAGTGTTACAGCCATGAAAACACACCTACGCACCGAGCTGCTGCTGCTCCCACCAGATTCAACTTCACCTCATTATTCCCATTAAAGTCTGATTATTTGTTGCAACCGTCGTCACGGCATCGCTCCTGCTGTTCGCTGTTCTCCTGCCGAGCACCCGCTATCAACGTGGTGAAGAACACGCATTAGAGAACAGAGCAGGAGAGGTTTTCACAGGTCCACTCAGGTTTCTGATAACCTAAGGTTCTCGTAACGCCGCTGGTCTCAGGTCTGTGAGTCAGTGTCTTAACACATAGGTGGATCAGAGCAGCTGCCATCCCCTGCTGCCTCACAATTATCACAGATTTCTTTTTTTTTTTTTTTTGAGGCATTGTGTGAACTGTGAGCTCCATCATCGATACCCTGTTATCCTTTGGAAGGATGCTGGGGGCTGAAGCCTATCCCAGCATGCACTGGGTGAGAGATGGCCAGGATCTCAGTTCAATACTACATGGTAATTGTATATGGTATATAGTGTTTACTAATCTTTACAGTATATTGTTTTTACTGTTTTATACTAACAAGAAATTTTTCTATGGTGGTTTTTAGTTCTTTTGTTTTGACTTTATTTATTGTTCCATTGTGGACACGCCACAGACTGAAACCTGCTTAGAGCGAGTTTGTAGTATTGAAGAGGGACACAGCTCATCACCTCTGTACGGTGGCCCTGAGAGCTCAACGCACTGCAACTGAACAGAACAAATGCAAAGACACAAACACAACGCAAGTGTTTCCAGGGGGACACTAAAAAGTGATGAACCTGGCTGGGACTTATTTTGAAGTTACATTACAGTAAAAGCATTGAATAACAAGCGTCCCAGCAGGTGCATCACTTTTTTCTCTTGGAGTTATTTTTTCCTGTAGTGAGAGAGAGAGACAGGAAAGTCAGGGGCAGAGAGAGAGAGAGAGAGAGAGAGAGAGAGAGAGAGAGAGAGAGAGAGAGAGAGAGAGAGACGGAGAGAGAGAGAGAGGATATGAAGCAAAGGGCCACAGGTTCGACTCGAACCCGGGCCACTGCAGTTAGGATTACGTCTTCATGGTAACCCTCCACCCCCCACCCCAACCCCCCACGCTCGTGTCTGCTGGAAACACTTCCGTTGTGTCGTAGGACTGAATCTGCAGCACGCTTGTTGAGTCGCAGGCCACCGTACCTCTGGGTTGTGTTACTTTAAATTAGTGGCCACAGCTGCACAGGATCATACCTGTTACATTTCCCCGCATACACAACCATTATAGAAGCAAATGGTTGTGAGTCATAAACATTCTAATGTGACTCTTATAATTATCTGAAATTAAGCTGTTTGGCCAATTAAAAATTGGATAAGTGTTCGAAAGATTTTCCCGTGTGCAGGGAGTCGGTCGGCTCGGTCAGATGAGGACTCTGATTCAGACGCTGTGGTGGCCCAGAAACGTGCTAATTCAAGCTTATTACATTTAATCAAATGTTCAGTCCTAATAACCTCCGGGTCTCCTCGGAGCGTCCTCGAGTCCCTTTCAGGTCAGATGGGGTCTATACGTTTGGACTTTTTTTTTTGGAAGATCCCTTCATCTATTTAGCGAGTCACATGAATCACTGGCTGCTACACGCAAAAGCTTTTTGAATATTGCTTTTGGACAGTTTTCAAATGCATCGTCTTACAGAACTACTGCGAGGACTTTCAGGCAGATCAGTTTTGTTTAAAATGAATTAACTGTGTTTTAAAAATACTGAATCTGCTCTGTTCTTCTGGGAAAATGTATCAATCTTTAGCTTTAGAGCAGCTTGGAAAGAAAAGTTGTTAACGTTCATGTTAGTTAAGGAAATAGCAGCTAGGTGGCTTTTTCAAATAGGATTTTGTCATTATTCAAATGAACTAAAATACACGTGCTTGTGGGATCTCGGGAATAAAGGACTTCTAACTGTTGTGTTTTCATTTCCCATGTTGGAGATCAGCGGGCTAAAGCAGCCACGTTCAGGGGGAGGGAACCACGGCCGTGTTTGTACGGCACCAACGTCCTACGAGCAGACTGTTGAGAGGGCTGTCGTAGGAGGCAGAAATCAAAGCGTTCTCCACATCAAACTTCAACCCAATGTCTGTGAAAGTGTCAGGAGTCCTGTATTGGCTCTGGGTTGGCTGATGACCGGGCGGCGACAGGAACCCAGAACCACTGTTAGACAGAGATCAGTCCATCAGCAGACACGTTAGCACCGCAGATCTAAAAAAAAACAAAACAAAAAAACTTGCGATTCCGTTTGCTGGACTGTTTTCAAAGAGTAATGGTCTGTCACCGTGGCAATGTTAGAGAAACCCCTCATCTACAGACAACTGACACTGCAATCATGATCATCCCAACGCATCAGCTGGAGCAGGATGTTTATATAATGATCCGTCTTCCTGCCCCCGATGAAACACAGGTCCACCTACAGGGAATGATGAGTCAAAAAGTAGGAGTGAGATCTGAAGAGTAGTGAGAGCCATCCAGACTGAACTGCACTAAACAACATGAAGAGAAAGTCTCCTCTTGTGTGTGCGTGTGTGTGTGTGTGTGTGTGTGTGTGTGTGTGTGTGTGTGTGTAAGGACAGATTTAAATTAAAAATTCATTAAGATGAACATTGTTTGCAGTGTAGTTGTGTGTAGAAGGGCAGGAAACATGGCAGCCAGAATTCAGCCTGACTGAACTCTCTCCATCAGTGGCTCTGGTGCTAAGAGGAAGTCTCTCTCTCTCGCTCTCGCTCTCTCGCTGCTTCTTCCCTTAGAGTGTCCTCACAAAGGCCAGGGCAGGTCGCTGAAGTCGACAGGTCCGCCCAGGCCGGCGTCCGCTTCCAGCAGGGACATGATGACCGCCATGGCCGCCTCGTCGTTGCTGGGGCTGCTGGAACCGGGCTCGTCCATGATGTCTATGCTCAGGTGGGAGTTGTCACCTGGATGGAGGGTGAGTCATTGAGATGTTCAGAAAAAATGCAAAATCAACTCGTAACAAAGTGTGTTTATGTTCGTCTCTAACTCACTCATGATGGACTGGTTGGAGTAGGGATAGCCGACAGAATCAGGGCCAGGAATGATCCCTGTGCTCGGCAGCTCGGGTGTCCCTCCGTTCTGAATCTACCGAGGTCACAAACACACACACACACACACGCACACACACACACACACACACACACACAGACATATATATCAGTTTACTGTGAAAACGGATCCGTTTCACCCTGAGCTGAAAATATTTCCATTCAGTCTTTCATTATCTCTGTTTGTCCACAAAGAACAGACGCCGAGGCTCATGGGAAACACATGTCAGGGTCACATGTGGATCATCTTCAACATTATGAACTGTTTATTTCTGAGAATTATAAAAAAAAAAAAAGGTAGAAAATCGATCTACTGACCCTAACCCTTCCCACAGGGGAAATTCACGTTACAGCATCAGGAGAAACAGGTTGGTGAGTTTCTTTTTCAAATTTTGCATTAATTATAAATTTGTTGTATTAATGTGTTTTGTTATTTTTTTGTCTTTAAATCTATATGAATTTGAATTTAACATTTATTTAAATAAACTAAAATAAAATGAGAAACTAAGTAAATGAAATAAAGTACTTTACTGTAACTTTGACAACTTACATGAACTGGTGAAAACATGTGAATTAGGGCTGAACAATTAATTGAAATATCATCAAATCAAAGCAATATCAAAATTGCAACAGATGCAATTTTTTGATAAAAGGTGAAATGTGTCACAACAATAACAACAACAGACACAAATCATATGCTCCAGATCAACAGGAACATTCTTGTTTGATAAAGACCTCAGCTAACGTCACATGCTCATCATTATATATTTTAAATTTCACAGAAATCTAATTTTAAAAAAATATACCATGCCCACATAATATGATTTTCTTTGAATATCGTTCAGCCCTGGTGTGACGCATAAGTGCAAAAATAGTAAAGTAGTGCAACTGAGTCCCACTGAAGTAGAAACAAGTCACTATTGTTGACCCAGTTAGTGGAGAAAGACACACAGATCCACTTTTATCCAAAGATCTACTGACACTAAACTATAGGAGTTCCCCTTCAGCTAAATACCCAGATTTTCTAAGCTTTGAATCTGATAAATCTCATACCGTTACGCATTATTCACTACTTCCTATATATGTCACGTTCAACAGCAGGCAGAAATCATCGTTTTTTTCATCATTACTGACGGGTTTAGAGATGCACAGCTGGAATTTTCACATCTATAAAATGCAACACGTTGTTGGCAGGGTGCTGTACTTTTAGTTCACATGTTCCTCACAAACCAGGTGTGCTTCTCTTGTACAGATCCCTACACAGGTCAGGTAATGGGTCATGTTTCACTGGTTGCGTCACACGTGTAGCTGTAACCAGAAGCGTTTGTTTAGACTTCAAGTCTTCTTACTTCTGTTTTCCATGCACAGCTACAGCAAAGCCCCGATGATCTACAGTGGTTTTTGCACATTTTATTGTGTGTACTTAATCCATTACTTTATAGAAGCCCCTTTTGGCAGCAGTTACAGCTTTGAATCTTCTTGGGAAAGTCTATATAACCTTTCCACACCTGGATCTGGACAGTTTATCCCATTATTCCTGGCAGACTGGATGGGAAGTGTCTGTGAACTGACACCTTCAGGTCCCTCCACAGATGTTCTATGGGGTCTAACTCTTAGTTTTGGCCGTGTTATCAAGGACAGAGACTTGTCCTGAAGCCAGTCAAGTGTTTGGAGTTCTGCTCAAAGGTTCAATCACTGTCTCAACAGACCAGAGAATCTCAGAGTCCTCCAAATGTTGCCTGGCACACTCTGAGCCGGCCGTCATATGGGTTTTACTCAGAGTGGCCTCTGTCTAGCCATAAAGGCCTGACTGATGGAGAGCTCCTTTTCACTTTGTGATCACGGATTATTGAGTCTAGACTGAAATTTCATCCATTTGAAATGAAATCTACAACACAATAAAATATGCAGAAAGTCACGGGGTCTGAATAATGTCGGATGCCACTGTATGTGCAGCACTGCGCCGCAGCAAATCCTGTGTAGACACTGACCGAGATCTGAAGCTGCTGCAGCTTCCACCAACGAGTAGAGTTTTTTTGTTTTAACTTATCGTTATGAAGTTAATGTTCGAATAATGACACCATTGTCTATTGCCACTTTAAAATAACAACCTGCCGCTAATCAAGTTTTTACTTTGGAATCTACCACTAAAAAAAATGGATTTTTATGATCTGCTGCTCGTATTTGACGCTGAAGTTGTTCGTGACAACACAAGGTGTGCAAAGGAAGTAGGCTATATACTATTCCATATATTTAAACAACATTTTATCTCTTCTGCAGCCGATCTCATTTTAATGAGGCTGCCACTCACACTGCAGTATTTCTGCCTTCTCAGTCAACAAGAGGGGAATAAAAACTACAACTAAATGATTTCAGTCAGAGATCTGAAAGGATTCGGATACTGAAGTCAGATGTGAAACCGCGACCTTACGAAGTAAGACGTGTGTGTGTGTGTGTGTGTGTGTGTGTGTGTGTGTGTGTGTGTTTGTGTGTGTTACCTTCTTGCCCCCAGGGGAGCAGGTGTCAGGTGGAGGGGTGCTGGTGATGTTCAGAGGGCTAGAGCCACAGCTGGAGGGGGAGGACCCTCGAATCCTGAGAGAGAGGGAGGGAGAGAGACAGATGGTTGCAATGATTCTGAAATATACTTCATATTCACATCCAGTTACACATCTGATCTCCTCATCAGCAGCAGGAACTGCAGAAAAACCTGCCACTGTTTTAATTCCAACTTGCAGAAGAGCTACTAACATCCACATCCAAAGACAAGTGACCCACATGCAACACATTTTTAACTTTTGCACTGGAATTTGTCAGCGTTGCCATGACAATAACATATTAAATCTATCAGCGGACACAACTGGTGTAATTTTGGCAGCACAGTAGCTATATGAGTCACCATTAGCCTGGATTCAACCCTGAGCAGAGAGCCTGCAGTGTGAACACATTGTCCTATTTTAAACTGTAAAGAGCTTGTTCATTTTATTGCCTTAAATGATCAGAAATTAATACATAATACATAAAATGTGAAATATTCTGTAAGAGGTCAAGTCCTGCATGTGCACAGCTGGCTTCTGATATCTGCTAAATCCTGCCCTGACACCCTCTATGTGTCACCTTTATCACAACAATCTACATTCAGAACTAGGCCACGGGGGGATTGTCCGGTCCTGGAGAAACACACTTCTGCAGCTTGAACGGTTTTTAAGATTGAAATACACAGATTTCATCTCTCTCTCACCTCTGGATCTCCATCACTTCCTCGGCAATCATGCGTCCAATCTTGCCGGCTCCTGCTCTTGTGCCACCTGGGATGCCAGGCACCGTCTGCAGCGCCCGCCTCCCCCCACCTACCAATCACACAGCAATCAGGAAAAGGAGGATTTTTATTCATTGTGAAGAAGAAGCGATTCACAGCAGGGGATGAATGACATCGCTGTTTTCTTTTGTTTTTTGAGAAATCAGCCAAACTTAATGGAGAGACACTTTTTTATTTTTATTTTTTAAGTTTTTACGGAGTGATTTACCCTCTGAGGTGAGAACACTGTCCATACTCTGTGGTGAGGCAGCAGATTGAGGGTAGTCCAATCCTTCCATCATAGGACACCTGGAGAGAAAAGCACAGGTGGAAACGTTCAGATATTTCACTGCAGAGTTTGTACAGATTAAAAAAAAAAATCCAGATAAACTCAACTAAACTGAAATAAATCACTTTCAGAGGTGTGTGTTTTTGTGTCCACTGGTACTCACGAGACAACAGTGTTGGTGGAGACGATGTACTCCACCTCCTTGGTCCAGGGGTTCATGAAGCTGAACCATCGGCTCCTCAGCGTGATGAAGGAGCCGTCTTTGATCTTGAATTTGTAACAGTTGGTGTTGATCTTCTCTCTCATCTGAAGCACTAGGAGCAGAGCGGTTAACACAGTAAGTACAAAAAAAAAAAAACTCACAGAAAACACCACTCAGTCATTCTCTTTCTCTTTCAGTTATCTACCTTGTCTGTGGCACTCTGCCAGGTGGCTGATGTCGTCCTGGTGGAAATACTCATAGAAGGAGGTTCCCAGCAGCTCCTGGGGCAGGTACGCGAGGATGGCTGTGGCTCTAGAGACACAAACAGACACAGAGAGGTTGTGTTTACTTGCAGATGTTGTTGTGCAGCTCCTCACAACCATGACAGCGTGAAAGAAAGAAAGCCAAGAAGTTCTTAAAGTATTGATCTGCAG
The DNA here is from genome assembly GCF_002814215.2 of Seriola lalandi dorsalis. NCBI lineage: Eukaryota > Metazoa > Chordata > Actinopteri > Carangiformes > Carangidae > Seriola > Seriola lalandi. The sequence continues at coordinate 97,445 of NW_019525018.1, read as the reverse complement.
CAAAAAACCATTGTTGTTTTTGCAAAGCCGATTAATGCTTTAGGTTAGTGTGTGTTGAACTAGAGAGTATCCAGCACTTCAAACAGCTCAATATGATCCCCATACACTCTTCATGTCAACTCATTTTTCCTGCATTGAGAATTTAAATCTGACCATTTTCAACAAATCCTCACAATTTTGGCAAAACTAAAACTCATCAAAGCAAATTATAATCACAAGCGATACATTTGTACAGGTGGAACTAAACAGAATACTGTGGCAAAATACTGGATATTGTGATATTAAGGTGCAGTACAGTGAATTGTAGAACTAAAACTAAATCTGATCCATTAGCTTTTAATTCTCTGCATAAATCTTATGCCAGAAGAAATGAAAGTCATCCATTAACTGAACTGTCACAGGTCTCACCTGAAAGCTTCTTGTCTTAATGTCCTACAGTCGAAATTTTAAAATCAGTTTGTGTGAAAATTCAATGTGGGGTTTGTGGTCTACTGTGATGTTGCGACAAGATCAGATTTTTTATTAGTTTAGATCCTGACACAGTTTTATGGAGGAGCGGTGAAAATCAAATCAACACCACCACACATCACAGATTCAAAAATAACACAGGTATAGCCTCCATGTTGAAGTAAGTCCTATCAAATAAATCACAGATAATGTACCACCTTGTTAAACCCTCCCCCACACTGAACTGCGTCTCACCTCTGGTCGACGAAGACGAACTTGCCATCGATTGCGTGCCGGGAGACGTACTCTGTGGGCTTCACTCTGATGTCTGCCAGACTGGGCTGGGGGAAAATGTGTGGGTGAAGGCGGCCGATGGCCACCAGGCAGCTCAGGTTGCAGCCCTCGTTGTCGGGCTCGTTGTCATCATCGAGACCCATCTTGGTGGGAGGCCAGCTCTTCAGGTAGCCTGTGCTGTGGATGGTGCAGAAGCTCTTACGGTCCGCTGTAAACAGAGGGAGAGAGAGGGCGTGCTGAAGGTTATGACTGGAAACAAGCAACGTCATCTCAGAGGGATGATGGGAGATTCTGACAGTTGAGTGGACTGAATCTGATGGGTTGGTTTATATCTAAATACTACATAATAAAAAAATTTTTTTAGACAAAAATTTTTAAGACGTTTAATTCATTTTCATACTTTAGGACAACCATGAAAATCAACAACCATGATTAGTTACTGTTTCTCCCCTGGAGGAGATGTAAACCGCACGCCTTGAATTTTCTCACATCAATCATAACAGGAAGTCACTGAGAAAAACGCTCTGGCTGGATAACATTCAATTTCTCTCTTCACAGTCCAAGGATTAAGATTAGGACACTAAATGATCCAAGTTCAATTACACTGAATAAGGGAACTTTTCAGGGACGGTAGTTTAATCTCATTTCAACAATTATAGACGGAGTCAGACATCTCCCAGGCTTTTTAAACACTGGTTCAACACTCAAATGTGGATGACAGCATTACTGTGCCTGAACACCTCCTTTGAGGACTGCAGCTGCTGCTTTCACTATACAACCTAAAAATATCTGAGAACTGTGATCTGCAAGAAAATGTGGGTGAAAATTCCTAAATCAAGAACAGAAAGACTCTTGCCGGCTACAAAGACATGGGTGTCGTGACAGTCATATTCAGGACCGAAGGATCAAAGGCCTCAAACTGGGGCTCTGGCCTTTTCTACATTTTATAACACTGCTGAAATCATTGTGTGCAACATTGATTCAGAGTGCTTTCACACTTGACTTGTTTGCTTTGGTAAAATTAATTCTGGCACGTTTACTTAGTCAGTACCAGTTCCTGTGTGAATTGAACTGGTGTGGACTAAAGAACTGGACCGAGACCACCTGAAACGATGGTCGCAGGTCCACTTCCAACCAGTTGGTATGTGGTGTGAAAGCAAACGCGCCGACCACAGGATCTTATGAGAGCCGGTGTGTGATTTTAGCTTGAATTGAAGGCGAAGCTGCATCCGCTGATCATGAACTGTCAAGGAAGCAAACTCACAAGCAATCGGTGTAAGCGGCTTACATATTTATGCATGACAATGTGGTAACCATGGTAACACATATGCGTATCAGAACATGAGCGTGGGGATTTTCCCCCTTATCACTCTGAAAGTCAGAAGGATCCTCAAACAGTGTTGTGCTTGTATCCTACTCCATGTTTTTTTAACAGCTCAGCGTGTTATATTACAAGACAAAACATCCTTTTTTCTTTTCCCGTTTCTGCCTTTTCATCAATATTCACAACATGAGGTTGAGTTGCAGTCTGGACAATCGACCCACATCATCATATAAATAAAATAAATAAAATCATGCAGTTAAAGAGGCTGACTTCCTTGGTTGTGTAATGGAAAAGTTCTTGTGCTCACTGAGGTGTGATTCCTCTTTCTAATACGGATGTGCCTCTGCAACGGAAACATCAGGAAATAAGGGCTTTTGCTTTTATAAAAAAAAAAGTAACTGAAGTGTTTTCAGTATTAGGAGTAAAAGTTGAAGGTTAATTGAGAGTAAAAAGCTCTTCACTGGCTCTGAAAGAAGAAAACTGATGGGGATGATGCTTTGAGCAGCACATAGCAGCTTCTTCAAGGACTGCTCTGATAGAAAGCTTTTGCATTTTTCAGGATTTGCGCGACATTTATTATTTGAGGACAATTCCAGTTGTTCTTCTCCAAGTGTTCGAGAGAGCAGTACTGCACCTTTTTTCTTCGAGCAGGTGGAGGGAAAGTCTTTATCTTCTACTTTGACAGAAGGCCTGTTGCACTTCATCCGGCAGAAAAACGACCGTCTGGCTCCAGAACAGAGTCTAGATGGGCCGGGGGTGATGTCTGTCTTGACTGGAAGACCGGCTGCAAATACAAACAGATATATTTCATTTGTTTTTTTGTTTTTTTCTTTAATGTGATTGTCCAGTGCAGAAGCTTTCAAAACATTATTTTTACTGTCTGCGATGTTGGAAGCCATTTTTCCAAACAGACTAAAAAACATCTGGGAAATGCATTCTGATAATCTGCCCATCAGTCAGACACTCCTGTGGTGAAATTCAATTATCATTTCTTCATGATGCATCGATTTTATGTGTCGAATGATGATTCAAACATTCTTCCTCCATCGTCTTCACTCTTAAAACATAACAGTTTTTCCTTGAAGACTTCAATCTCTTCTTTTGTAAAATTCCTTTTGCCAAATTACAAAATAAAGGCTCATGTAACTCAGAAGAAACATAAACAAGAGATCAATATGAACCAGAGTCCTGATTCTACAGAACAGCTGATGTGTGTTTGGGTTTTCGTACTTTTAGCATCAATGAGCCTCTCTCGTGGGGCCGTGTCGGAAGAGGACAGCTGCTCTTTGACCTTGGCGATGTCCTTGGGGTGAAGGTAGTCAAACAGGCTCTGGCCTATCAGGTCGTTCTAGAGACGGCGGGACAGATGAGAACAGAGGGAGGAAGGGAACGTAGAAACAGTGTGAACAAATGTAGAACTAATGGCTTACTCACAGAGTCAACTTCCACAAACAAATCCAAGCAACAACTAATTAACTCTAAATCAGTGCTGAGATTATTTAAATTATTTGATGTGGAACTTTTATCTGGAACAGAACTGCTGAGACGGCAGACTTTCCAACTCAAGTAAAAGAAAGTTGTGATGATCTGCTGCTTGAATTAAATTCCTCACGGTGAAGAGATACTGTTGGTTTTTCAAACTCCTTCTTAAGAAATACAAGGCGACACTATGAGCTACTGTATAATTTACAGAGCGTGTGACATAGCACAGGAAGTCTTTCAATTATAAAGCATACTACAAGTCTTTCATGGTTGAGTGGGTTCAACAATTACTGAAAATGGCTGAAGTAAATGAATGGTAAAAGGACGCGTTTGTCATTCCTGTGATGCTCTGTCGCCGTACCTGGCTGTAGTTGAGAATTTTGTAGACGGATTCAGACACAAAGAGGATCTTCCCACGATCACACCCAACCACAAACAGGAAACCGTCAGCAGCCTGCACCATCAAACACAGAAAACACTGGAATAAATATGGGCGTTTTAATAATGTAGTTTCTTCATAAATAAAATAACTCAAAATATGGAAATGGCTATTTTTAGTCCAATATTAGAAAACACTTAGCTTAGCTTGAGGTTTTGAATATTTAATTAGCAAATAAAACTTGCAATTAATGATGAAAACTAATGGTGGACAGAGTAGATTAGACTGCATGGTGGATTAAATATTGAGCTATACTGTCCATCTACATTACTTAGCGATGCATCCTGGACCCCATATCAGAAGTGTTAGATTTCCAGTCCTTGGTTCTGCACTCACCCTTAGTATCAAATGCTTCAGTTCATCGTCTGAGAGGAAGGAAGGCTTGTAGTTGGCCTCTGTGTATGGGTTGGCTGCACCTGCAGTAACAGTAAACACACCACTCAGACCTGTAGGTCTTCGCCGTGCACGCACGCAGCTGGCCACCGACACGTTTGACATTTGGTTAAATGTAGGTTGTGACGTCAGGTGACCAAAATCCAATGAGCAGAAATCAAAAGGTTAATTTTACGTAGAAAGCTGACGACAACTGACGTTCACAATTTTGTTGGTTTTAAGTCGTGATGTTAAATAACCAAAATCCAGTGTCTTCCAAATTCTAGTTATAAGCAAAACCCAACATCTGCTTAAACATCATAATGTCAATTAGCCAATGTTGGGTTTTGACCTCATTTCCAACTGAAATCTAACATCTATTCAATGTTAAAGTTTTTAGGATCCAACGTCTTTCTGACGACATAGACACACGTCCAGAGCCATCTTGACAGACTGCGGCAGCACAGTCACAGCTCACACGGTTTGTATCCCTCATTCTGTCAAAGTTATAAAAGGAGCTATTTTTGTATCAAGTAAACAATGATGAAATTTTGTCAAAGCCAAAAGAATTGTTGATCAATACCTAATCAATTGTTTTTTTGGGACTAAGCATCAACGCTTCATCTTTTCAACATGGTGCTTAAAGTCAAGTCAAGACAAAACAAACGATAGAGAAGTTTATGCTGCGTTATTATACATCCCCTCTAAACTAACACGTCCTGTTCAGTCTCTGGTGTGGGCATCAATTAATGAGTATTTGCATTATCAATTAATCTGCCAGCTATTTTCTTAATGAATCATTTTGTCAGTAAAACCTGATAGCATAGTGAAAAAATGTCCATCACAGGTTCTTAAAACCCAAATATATTCAGTTTACATCATACAAGACAAAGAAACAGACAACTGAAGCTAAACCCAATGAATGAAAGTTTCATATTTTTGTTTGAGAAACATCAGGTATATTTTTTGTCAATCAACTACTCAATTAATCGACTAACTGTTGCAGCTCGATCTCTGATCAAACCTTCATTCACCTTCAGCTGTGTCGAAATTGCTGCAATTCTATCTGTGAGAATTGCTACATCCCTCACGGCTCTTTTGACAGTTGTGCAAAGTATGTGAAAGTACAGTATTATTTTCAGCCAATCACTATCACTCACTAGTTTACATCACCATCCAGAGCTTCACTTTCCCTTTATACACTGAGCCATCTTCCCAACATTCAGCGTTTTCGTTACTCGCTGATCCTAACCTCTGAGTGTCTTCATGTGCTGGACGGCCATTCGCAGCACCGTCAGCTTGTCCAGCTTGCGGGACATGGCGTTGCAGGTGGGCACCAGTGACGCCAGCTCGTCGATGAAGCTGTTCATCTTGTCCCTGCGACGCTTCTCGATCTGGCTGTGAGCCTCTCTGTGGAGGGAGAAGCACCACCACACACATGAGCAGACTGCGACTGTGACTGCAGACTTTTTCCCCCACAGTGCTGACATAAGTCCAAAGTAAATATGTACAATAATCCCCTTGGCTGCATTTTACCTGCTCTATAAAGAGACTGAATCCTAAAGAAGGAATGCAAGATCAGGCAAGTTGTCCTTCAATGGTCTGCGTTCTTGCACTGCAGATTATCCATCACCTCATAGTCCTATCTGACAATGATATAAATCAGCTAGCCTGATGCTAAGAAAACACTCTATCCTTAAGGACTGGAAGATCACATCTATCCATCTCATCTGTGCTGACTTCACTTCAACCTAGCTACACTGGCATGCAAGAGAAAGAGAGCTTGTCATTAGCCATTAGGTTGACTTTTAAAGTCCCTTAGTTCCACGTAATGCTCGGATCTACACACTTCAATGTATAAAGTTTCTTATTATCGACATACACAAAGCTCTCTCTGTCCCCAATCAGACAGAGTGACATTTAATTCATGTTTGAGAGATTAGGAAGCAGGAGGGGAATGACAGAGCGAGCGAGAGAGAGAGAGAGAGAGAGAGAGAGAGAGAGAGAGAGGACGGAGAGGAGTTTTTATACCTGGCATTCTTAATCCGGCCCTGTTGGTCACTGGAAAGACAAACAGAGAAACATTAGAGAAGGGGGAAACTGACAAAAATGATTCAGAGTGGAAAATAAACTTCAGGGCTGTGAGGTTTAAATTAATGGGACAGGAGGGAGAGGGTGGATAAAGGGAGGGAGGGAGGGAATGGGGCCACAGCCAACCTCACAGGTTCTGTAACCAACCTAATTTATTGGTTTAAACAGTATCAAAGCTTATGCAACAAGCGTAATGCTCTGGGGTTATATCTGACTGTACGATCTGATGCCTGATGTAATACCAATATGACGTAGTGTTGATTAAACTGTTTCACATTCTTCCTCATTCGTACAGTTATGTAAAAGTGAAAAATTGAGCTGAATTTACACCCAACCCATCGGCACAACAACAAGAAAATATTCCTTCAAATGCAAATGACTATAAAAATATACTGATATCCACTGAGAATTTGTTTGTGCTCTGCCTCTGACATTAGAATTTCACAGTGGATTAAAAATGACCAAGTGATTTTTTTATTTATTAACCGACATTCACAAAATTCAACAGCAGCATTTCTTTCCAGACACAACGACCTCATTCATGAACATTTGTGTGTCCTTACTCTAAACATCGCTTGCTTCTCTTCATGAGGTTGGTTCAGACGAGTGTCCCTAATCAGAGCGAGCAAACACTCCTAACTGCACAAACTCGTCACAAATAGCCTGTTTCAAACTGATTACTGCGACCGATGCAGGAGGAAGTCAACGTTCTTGAGAATCAATCACTACCACAACTGACACTCCCAAATTCTTGTATGAGGCAACATGTTCCACACATTGTTTACAAATCAAATTATATAATCATATAATTTTCAAACATCACTTGTATGCCACATGTACAACAGGCCTGGACCACACACGTGAATTTTAACTCATCATCTTTCAAGAGATAAATAAAACCAAAACTGTCTGCTTTCCTAGATTTCCCTAGAAGCAAGTGAGAGAGAGTGTGTATTATGATTTGGGTGAACTGACACTTTAAGTCGAGTTAACCGATTTCAAAGGGAAAGTGGTTCATTTCAGCCGCAGGGAAAAGGACAAATGTACAATAAAGATTAAAGCTCCAGCTTTTTCACCGTGATAATGATGGTCTCTTACCTCCCCATTTTATCTTTGTCTGGGTCCATGTCACTGAGGAGGAAAAGACAGGAGATATTAGTTTCTACACACTTCAGGAAAGGGTTCAGTGGGTTCAGCTGCTTTGTTTTTCAGCCGACTCATTATTTCATGTAAAAAAAAAAAAATCAATTGTGGGTCATTGGTATTCCAGATTGATTAATTAAACTTTCAAAAACATCAAGTCGTTTGAACTTACTCAAATGAGAAGCCATCAATTCTGCAAAGAAACACAAATTAATTCATTAGATTGGGGAATTACAAATGAGAAAACAAGTGCAACACGTGACTCAGTGTTTAATAATACACATATTCTTATAGGGACATATTCTTAATGATTACAGGAGCCATAAATTCAATAGAGTGTAAATTCTGATTCTCCATAATCAGTAATGAGGTTAATAAGACCAGAAATGCAGGATGTGTTTCTGTTCATTGTGATAATTATCTCTTAACTTCATTATTTCTTTTTTTCATCTCTTTCCTCTTCCCTCACTGCTTTCCTTCCTTCCTCCATTCATTCCCTCCACCTTGTCTTTTCTTTCCTTTGTGCCATTTGTTGCCTTCAATCCATTTTTCTTTTATTTCCTTTCTTTGTTTCATCCTCCCTGTCATTATTTCTCTCCCCGCTTCCTTCTTTTCTCCACTTCTGTCTATTTTTTTTTTTTCCTGGTGTTCTTACTGGTAGTCGGTGGTGCTGCCCTTCCTCTTGCGGGTGTAGTCCATGCCTGGCGTGCTGATGGAGCTGGAGATGACGTCGGTGGACCCGGGGGACATGAAGTCGGTCATTGTAGACGAGATGTCCATCCTTTGGTCTGCCATCAGGTCATCTGCAGAGAAAATACAAACAACTTTATTATTCAGAAATGGGTGGGGTACAGGTGTTTTATAAAAACTGACAACTGTATTTGTACATGAGCATTTAGGAGGAGAAATAAAATGCATAGTTCAATTTGGAGGCTCACAAACAAAGCACCTTTGTTGTAAAATTTCCACTGTACAGACTGTTTCCATGGATATTAATTAAAATGCACATCACCAGAGGCAAAATGTAAATAACACAGAAAGGACAGTCACTCTAAACATAGTATGCTTAAGTGAGCAAGACTTAAAAAGCACTGCAGTACAATCACAAAGGGCTGCTGGTTGTAATGGGTGTGTGTTTGAATATGCAAATAATCTTCTAATAACCGAGGCCTGTGCAGCATTAGTCATGTTACTGACTGCAGGTTTCTGTGACAAGAAATCTCTGAAAGAGTTAAAGGTCAAAATCAAAGCAGTGTTGGCGGGAATATTAGCAGTTAAGCGAGTTTCAGGCGTGCACACGGGTGGGAGCACATTTTTAGACTTTAGACAGCTGATATGTGAACAGAAGGAAATAAAGGATAATATTAAAACATCTGCTGTTGGAAAGCAGGGAGCATCATGAAGTCACACTCACCACAGATGTTCATCACTGCCTCTGTGTTAAAATCATCTCCTTCCATCCACTCTTGAGCCCTCAACTGTGAACACACAAAAACATCATGTTCTCACAATCAACTGTCGGTCCCAGTGTGAGAGGAGTCATTCTGAAACTGAGCAAAGACTGAAGAAAATTTCAAAACACTGAAAAAAAACACTGATACACAGTTACAGTTGCCTGGACACATGCGGAAAACATCATGCCATCTAGGTCAGATGTGGAGGCAGAATAAACAGGAAGCCACTACTGTCTCCGTAACTGCATGCATAGAAATAGCGTATGTCACAGTTATCATTTCTCAAGCAGATATAGGTCAGACCATATCAGTTACATGAAAGACATAAGTCTAATGTATTCATTTGTTTATTTAATGGGGACCACACAGATAAACATTGTTACAGTGTGCGTGTGTGTGTGTGTGTGTGTGTGTGTGTGTGTGTGTGTGTGTGTGTGTGTGTGTGTGTGATATCATTTCGAGAGGGTAAAGGACAACCCCCATGAAGGCGAAGTGCAAACATTCAACATCAAACACAACTTATTGTTTGAAACATGTAATTAGCCTGACATTAGCCAATTAGCATGACCACTCGCTCTGACGTTAGACAGCCTAGGTAAACACACTGTTGCTCATAAAGTTGGGATAAAATATTTTTTACCTCTTTCCATGAAATGATTGTGACAATGTGATTTATTTCATTTCACCTGGGTAATTGGGACACATAATGTAATCATTGCACCTGGTCAAAAGTGATTAAAGATGCATTTAAATAGATATAAACATAGGACTGTGTCTGAAAACAAAATTATTCCAACTTTATAGGAAACAGTGTATGTAATAGTTTGATCAAAGTGTTCGTGGGAACTGGGGAAGCTAAATTACCTCACTACCTACTGCATGTTTGTGCATTTGAGCACAATATTTTCCTTTTCAGCCTGGAACTGCCTTTTCTGAAGCCGCCACTCTCACTTTGACAAGTTAATCTACAGTAACAATCCAATCCAAGTTCTTCAATGTTCAAATCTTTGTTGTTGTTTAAGGCATCGTCTCACTTGTGTAGTTGAGACTAAGATCTAATTGTGGTTTTAAATCTGAGGGTTAACTCCATAACTGTGAGCCTTGTATTGAAATACGTGAAATGCGTGGCCTCCGATGATCATATAGTAGAATACACGTGCTAAAATCATAGCATGCATAAATATTTGACAGGCGTACATGGTCTTCAGTCAAATGAATTTTAAAAAATATCAAACCTTCAGTCATATTTCATCATTACTATTTTACAGAGTAGCCACAGAAATTAAAACCTCCTCCTTAACACCCACGCACATGAATACAGTCATCATGACACTTCTACAAAAACTCAATTAAGACCCAACCCACACCTCCAGTTACTGTCCTCCCTAAGTAATCAACAGACTTTAAAACCCACTGTCAGTTACCCAAATGTTAATCCACCAAGCAGGCTTCATCATCAAATAGAAATGCTTCAGATGACATCAGTAGACTCTTTAATTTCATCAATCTTTCACAACCAAAACAAACCAAAAATCATAATAAGTCCACCACTTTACCTTTATCCAAACTACTAGGTGGTTGTGAAGTGTTGTGTGTTAAGGTTCCCAAGCCTAGAAAAGTATTTTAACTAACTACTATTAACTAACTATAAATTAATCCGACCAACTTTTTAACCACTTTCTGAAACACTACTCAAGAGTCTGTGATCTTACTTAATGATACTTGCCTTTAGCCACAGTGGCCGACATCAATCTAATGACTGAATCTCAACACGCTGTTGACATGACAAGCTTCAGAGCTAGCTGCCTTACTGCAGTCTGATGGATGAATCAACATAAAGCTCTCAACTTGCCAGTGTTGGTAAATACTAGCCAGCAGCAGGGATTAACTACAATGAAGTTTCATGGTTTGTCAGGCGGAGAGTGATGGATGTAAAATGGAGATGGAAACATACTTACAGAGCTCCCAGTGGGCATTAGTTTAAAAGCTTGCAAACTCTCCAATTCATTTGCAGGACATTATGTGTTTTCAGGAAAGCTAAGCTATCATTATATGCCCTATAACTCAGTAAAGCAGGAAGGAAAAAGTACCAAAAATTTTAATCTCTTGTCTGTTTATGTATTCAACTCTGTGACAGTTCCCACACAAGCCAGACTAATGCATATAAATATGAGTGAGAACAGGCTGGAGAACATGAAGAACTGTTACCTGGATTGGAAACTGGAACAGGCCTCCTGGATGGACCTGGTATCGTCTGGATCAGTCTGGTCTGGATTAGTCTGGTCTGGATCAGTTCAGATCTGGTCTACTTTTGATTCAGCTTCACCTAGTTTCATCCAGTTTGATGTGATCCGTTTACCCCAATATGATCTGATCCCTCAGCAGCTGGTGCAAACCGTCAACTTCTAGAGAGAGATGAAGAGAAAAATGTCAGTCAAGTGCAAATCTAATCTTCTGAATCTCATCACATACAACAAAATAGATCAGACTACAAACAAGACCACATGTAGAAACCACTCGGTGCAGATGACAAAACTCAAAAGCAAATTATGCAATATTAAAAACAAAAAAACTCCTTTTATGCTTCACTGCTGCCCTAAAATGTGTCATAACCAAATCTGTGTTAAATGGATCATTTCCTGAGGCTTCATGTACATATGAAAGCTAAAAGCAGATTCTATCTATTCTAACTTGCAAGTTGCACAGTTATTGCTCATTGACTTAAACACTACAAACAAATAATTTCCTTATTAGTAGTAACTCAGTAGCACTGCCATTCATGAACATTATGACGGCAAAACAACCCTAGATTTTGGAAACGTGTGAATAAGGTTTAAATAGTATAGGGGCGGCTATGGCTTAGGAGGTAGAGAGTCAACCACTAATCTCTGAGTTTTCAGTTTAATCCCGGCTCCTCCTTCTGTCCACATGAAGTGTCCTTGGGCAAGAACCCTGCTTCTGATGCACATGCCAGTGCCTTGCACGGCAGCAAGTGCTTTGTAAACCACAGAGGTAAAAAAAGCTGTTTTTTTTTTTAATATATATATATATACGAAAATAACTCGCGATGATGTCTTCTTCAGATTGACTTTTTGTGTATTTAACTTCATGAGATAGAGTGCATTGCAGGTTGACATGTCATGAAACCTGAGTGTGCATTAGACATATATATATATATAAAAAAAGTGCAGTCCATTTACCAAATAACCTTATAACCTAAAGTGGTTCTAACTTAGACGACTAAGCTTAAACCTTTATGCTTTCTAGTCGTCTTACTTTTGAAAACTGCTGAGAAGACTAGAAACCCATTAGAGGCTCCAACAGCACCTCAGGTACAGTGCTGCTGACAGCTCAGCTGGATCTGGGATCAGCGATGGAGAAGTTTGAGTAGGCATTACTTGATGATTTGAAAAGCTCCTGCCTGTTACATTTTCCGTTTGTGCAGGACACATATTCAGTTTACAATAACAGTGGCACGGTGACTACTCAAAAGTTTTGAAACAATGGATCCTTGATTTCAGATGAGGAAGTCAAAAGCAGGCTTCTCATAGTAATCAGCAGTAAATGTAATAATACGTTATTATGAGAAGGAAAAATAGTGAATCAGATAGTTTGTTGTAACATAACCTTGCTTGGCTGCATATATACATAAGTTACTTTGTTTCATTCGAAATTTAAAATATGTTTTCACATCAAATGCTACAAGAGAAAATTGAGGTGAAAAATTACAATGTGCCTGATAAAACATAATCTCAGGTATTGTTGGCTGGAGTTGCTGGAGTGTAAACTTTGTAATTACAATAAAAAGCAAGACACCGCAACTAAACGTAACCCTTAACAGATTTGCTATTCCTGAACAGAGCTTTTTTTAAGTTGTGCTTACTGTTGTGTGAATTTGCATCTGGTGTGTATTAATGAATGAGTCAATAATGTAAAAGTCATTTTTGAACTATTGGTTTGTTTAATCGGAAAATGTGTCAGATTTTTTCCTGAGTGTTACTGTCTGTCCCCAGATGTATGAAAATATGAAAATATAGTAGTTGAAGTAAAAATAAAGTGCATGCACCAGTTTGTTAGTCAGACAAACAAGAGACCAGCTAATCAATACAAATACAAGTAAACAATCTCGCATTCTTAATCATTGACTGTAAAAGGAGAAAACAAATGATATCTCAATAGAAACCAGTCTGAAACTGTGACCAGTTCCCATTAGGGTTCAGAAGAAACACTTTGGCGGACCACTTGAATGTTTAATGTGCAGCGACAACAAAACGCAGAGCTCAAGAAGCAGTGTTGAAGTAGCAGGCAGCAGACTACTAGGTCAGGACAGGCTCGGTGAGCTCTTTTACTGGGACAAAGCTCTAGGCTAGGAGGGAAAAACCACTATGTCATGATTGAACACTGAAAGGGACTGGTTGCTGGAGTGAAAACTGGGTCAGCCAGTCTCTATGGTCTCAAACCAGCCAGCCTCAATTTCCATCCACCACCTACTTCTACTTCATCAGTGAGTCAGCATGCCATTCAGCTTAGTTTCCTTGTTGTACACTCCTACACCTACTCAGATGGCCAGGAAGCAGGGATACATCCAAGCAGCAAATCAGCCGGCCAATCTACCACATCACAAACACTTCTACCTTGACCAGTGATGGAAACGCTGAAGATTTTACACACAAACACAGGATGGGTGTCAAATCACGGCAGAGGGACACTAGGGACTCATTCAGCCTACATCACTCAACCTTCAGTGGCACCCATGCTGATACTGTTACACACAGTTTTGTTGTCCCGTCTTATCATCACTGTGTATGGTGGTTGGACCTCCAGGTTGTTCCTGAGAAACCTGTTACACTGTTCATATCACCATCCCCTACAGAAAATATATATGCCCGATTGACTCATTCGAAATGAATTTGATATAAGTGGAAAGGGAGTATCAGGAGCTGTGCTACAAAGCCACGAAATGAAGCTGGCAGAGAACACATAAAAGTAGTCATGCTAGTAGAATTGACTCGCCCTTTTGTGGTAGAGCCAGTTTCTAATGCCAAAGCTGACCACACTCTACTGAAGGCTGCCCACAACATTAGGGTGAAGCCACTTCATTATTAACATTACTGCTACTGAAAGTGACAAGTGCATGATCAATACAAAACACTGAGTAGGACATAGTGAATATGTTTTTTTGTATTACATTGTATTACACTAAAAACCCTCTGATGAAACCTGCTCCTCAAGCCTTTATTGACTACTTTGCTGTTTCAGTTTAAAGGTGTAAAAATCAAAACCCAGATGTTCATTTTGTAATGACACAAAACAAATCAGAAAAATACGCAAATATGTTAATTTGACATAATAAATAGTAATCAAACTTCTAAACTTTAAAAACATCATTCATCAACTCATCGTCTCAGCATGAAATTGGCCATTTTTGCTCTCATCACCCTCGTTTCCACCAGCACATGGACAAACCCAAAGTAAACGACCTGACCAGGCCCAAACAACTAGACTTCTGTTTGTCAGGTAACTAGAAACACATGACACCAAATTAATGCTAATGTTGTGGGTCCATTAAATTTGTGACCATCAAGTTCATGAGGTCTTATTTGCTTTACCAACACTATAAAGTTAACTGAGCAGTTGTTTAGTGCAATCCCCATTGCATTTCAGTTCACACTATACAAAGTACATGGTCCAATGTCCCTAGCTGTCCTCAGTGCAGTCTACATTCATTCAGACCTGAGTCTGTGTTTCCCATACAGTGATTTATTTGCAGCGGCCCGCCACAATATCAACAACATATTGATCTTCTTTTTTTTTTTTTACCATTTCAAATTGGTAAAATCTTATTTCAGTGTAGAGCTGTGTGCAGCGTATTAATTTGCTCAGCCCCTCCTTGCTCCTCTCTTTCTCTGTCTCACAAACACATCAACAATGAACCTGTCTCTCACAGTCAGACCGGGCGTCCAGAACGCCAGGAGAAATCTCACCGTATCCATAAAGGTTTTACTATCCCTGTCTGTCTCTCTACTGACCTGTTTGAATCTTATTCTGTAGGAAACACTGCCTGAGTTCATGGCCAAGTGTGAATCCCTCAGACTGACATTTACAACAAACTGCAGCTACACAAGATAAATTGAATGAGCCACGACAGAAGTCACACTTTACATTACAGCAACACCCACTCACATACACAGTTTATATTAGCTGATTTGCTTCACACTGCAAGAATTACCAAAATGAATAGTGTTGGGTTCATTATGAAGTTAAATCGAAATGTGAAATGTAACTGCAGCTTCTGTTCTCTGTATGCTGAGCTGCGATACAATCAGCACATTCTGCCCACAGCACCAGTATTACAGTAAAAGGGAATCTGCAATATGTTACTCATCTTTAAAACATCCTGATATCTTAGGAACTTTAAAGTCCCTGCACTTCCTCACAGGTGCTTCCAGTTAATCTTTCTGGTTTAACCTCTAGACAGGTTAAATTAGCTGAAGCCATGTTGGGAATCACGGTGCTCTATGCGAGGCCAGAAAACCCAGTGTAAAGATGGAGGTATTGTTGCACCTGTCTGGATGTACCATGAATGTGTAAGGCCTTGAAAAGGGAAAATAATAAGTGCAAATTCTTTTTCAAGAAGTAGAACCCAATAATCAAAGTATGAGCTTTTTAAACACTTAAAAATCATCACCAGAAATCATCAAAAGGTTAAAATCCTAGTTGGATAGTAGCCTATTGAAACCTATCTTAACTAATGTTATTGTTGTTATGATCAGTCAGTCATCAATATGGACAGAGACAGCAAACTCAGTCCTCACATTCAAACTGTGACTCGGTTGTCATAAAGAAAACTGACAGGTTGTAAATCAGTTCACCTGCACATGGTAATAATCACTGTATTTGAATAAAGAAAAATCTGTTTTACATACATAACACACAGATCTATTAGGAGTGGGTGATATGACCTAAAATTGATATCACAGTAAAAAAATATTTACACTATATACAGATGGTATTATATCACAGTAACACAAAATTAAAAAGGATACTCCATTCAGAAAGGTTCAGATGAAGCATATCAAGAATGCTACTTCTCAGTCTAATCACTCAGAACATAATATACACTTCAGATAACTTATGATCACTGATAAACCTGAAAAAGAATACTACATTGTTTTCAAGCCTTAGAAAACATTGCAATTTCGGGTTGTTTTCCGCTTGAGTTGTGCACGTTCTTGCGTATAAATAAACTTGTTATCTGTTTGAATTTATCTTCTGTTGCTAGCGGCTCTTTGTCTCCAACAGGTTACAGCTGAGTAAATATGTTTGAAAACTTAATGTAACATACAGTAGGATTCCAGCACTTTATCATCCATTAAGGAAATTTGAGTCTGCTTAATAATAAATGAGCGGACTACGCTCACGTAATTGTGTTGATTTATTAACTATTTTCTTCACTCAAACTCAGGGTCTTTAATTGCTGCTGCTGTGTTTTTTAAAGATAAATGTGCATCACCATACATTAATACTTTATTAAAAGGGAGGCTCTTATCTTCATTTACCCATTGCCATGTTAAATCGTAGTATCAAAGCTCCACTGATGATGGCTTTTTTCCTTCATCATGCACACACACAAACTCCACAATTTGAATCCAAATGCCCACCCTTACAGACTTGAAGACTTTTGTCACATGTATAATGAAATCATCACGTCAAATCTGGTGAAGGTGTTGGACCACGGGGGGTGAAATGCACTGAACAGCCCTTAATAGTACTGATATTGGCAACTTATGAACGATAAATGTAGGTCTATTACTTTACATAGTATCTATAGCTACTATGTTTATCACAGCAAAATGTTACTATATCAACATTAAACCCTCAAATGAGGAATTTCTGCTACACTTTCAAACACTTCCACTGCAGCTAACTGTGCCTCAGCAACCACAATCAGAGCTAGTGATGCAGGCACGCAGCCAGTAGTTTTCCATATGCCAGTAGTGGCTCAGTTGAAGGTGTTATGGGCTCAAATTAGGGTCAGTAAGATTTCAGGCATGCAAAGAGATGTTCACAAGTAATTCCATGGTTTGTAGTAGTAAATCAACCTGTAAAATAAATCTGTAGAAGAAACTTAGATGTGTGACTAAAATCTGAAAAAATTAGTAGTGAGACACAACGCAGAACTGTGAAAAAAGAAGTGCTTGAAAGGTGTAATAGATCTTCAAGATGAAAGACCGCAAACCCACCTGGGTTCATCTTGAAAATCAACTCCACCTTTCAGGATATGAGGCGGAGATGAAGGTAACGGACCCACCTGCTCTATTTTTGTGAAATGGCCAATATTGTGTTTTGGGCAGTGATAGTGACATTGACTTTTGATCTTTGACCAATAAAGTCTAATCAGTTCATCTTTGAGTTCAAGCAAATGTTTTTGCAAAATTGGAAGAAATTCACTCAAAGTGCTCTTAAGTTTGAAGGGGTTCCCTCAAGGCGTTCCTGAGCTATTGGGTTTGTGAGGTCATAGTGACCTTGACCTTCAACCTTTGACCACCAAAATCTAAACTGTTCATCTTTGAGTCCAACTGAAAGCTTAAACCACATTTTAAGAAATTCCCTCAAAGCATTACTGAGATATCGTATTTATACACAGATATTTGTTCACAAGAATGGGACAGAAGGACAGACAGACGTGATTACATAAATAAATCAAAATGATATATAAAATATCAAACTCTTCCTTAAAGACTGCTATCAGGAAATCAAAGTAGCCCATTTTGTATTTCTATAAAACAAAAGGCAAATTTAAGCATTAGCCTAAGACGGACTTATAACAACATGGTCCAACAAATCCTAGATACATCACCACAGGTGTTTTCGCTTATCTTACTTGATTAGAAGTCCCATCAAGACTTTGTGTACAAACTGTGTTTAATTGACAGCTCGCTGGCTCTCATGTTAGGGCAAGGCTGACAGGACAATCACTATTCCTAACATGCAGTCTCACTAAAATTCCCCTTTCATCTCATTGAGGCAGCCACAAGACATGTCCACTTCCTGTCAATAGCTGATCCTGTCCTGCTTGTGTTGTGCAAGGTCAGTCTGATTTAAGCTGTAAATGTAAAACTTATGGAATGCTGTTGTTAGTTAGCTAACCATGCTAGCTGCCGGAGTTTACACTTGCAAATAAATTAATCTATGCACAACCTGGTCTGACAGCAGTATATTCCCTAGTACTTAGACTTTCGTTGCGTAAAGTAAATTCCAGCACAGCTTCACAACAACATATGCAAGTTAAAGTCTAATGAACCAGAATGATTAAACACACCTGTGTGGATGTGTTTAACCTAGTGACTGAGCTGAGCAATACAGAAAGAAAACATCAATCACAATATTTTAAATAAATAAACCTCAGTGTTCCTAATTTGAGGAAACTTTCAGGCATTATCATGTCAATCAGGTGGATAGGACAGGAAGAGGCATTCATTTCATTACGCAATAAATGTCTAACACATTCAGCAAATAATTTCTTGTACCCATAGTGTCGCCATTAAGAGACCAGAAAAAGCAAACAATTACATTTAACCAAGTAACAATGACAATCGAAATCACCTGGCTTTAGGTAGCCCAACATCAAACAATAGTCAAATATTGTAATCAAAACCTAATTGAGAGCAATGCGTGTTTTGTGCATGACTCAACGAGTTTCCAAATTGGAAAAACAAAATCATTATCATAGTCGTTATGAGGTAGACAAGCTGACCACCAGTAAAGAAGTTGCTTTTTCCCAATGTTTCCCTTAGATTTTTTCAATCTCATTGAACTTCGCACAATTTTTTTTCATAGACTTGTTTCCTCAGAGATATGACTGGTTTGTTTGTCTTCATAATCAGTGTGGTTAATTGCAGCCCTGCTGACTCATCGCAATACACTTCAATTGTCAACATGCCTTTGTGTCAACATATCAGTACTGATAAGCCCTAATGTAGGTTACCTGTATATGGGCAAAAATAACAACACTTGTCGGTCCAAGTCTGAAGTTCACAGCAGATTTTTTCTTTCTTTTCATGAAAACTACTAATAACACAGATGTTGATGTAGACATATAAGAAAGATTTTAGCAGAAGTGAGAACACAAACATTGCAAAACACAAGTTGCACATTTACCAATCCATCACTATAAAAAAAACAAAATAAAAACAACAAACACATCAAGGATCCCCACTTAGATCCACAACAGACCATGAATCCACAAGGAAAGTCTGTGAAGACTCATGTTGGTCAGAACGACTCAGAAGAGAAAATAACAACAAAAAGCAACCTCCTTATTCGCCTGGAGATCTCCAGGAGCCCTCCTCAGGAAAAACCCCTTGCTCCTTGAGCTAAAGTTTGGCTGCAAATCATCCACCACAGACAGTGATTGTGCCTAACTAAATCCCACAGCCCAATATCATAATCATCTTTAGGGAACCACTGCGGAAACTGCAGAAACCGAGCGGTCGCCACATTTCCACTGCCAATGCCAACACTGTGTCACGATATTTCATAACCCATCATGAGCCTGTACTGTTTCAGAAAAGCTAGGGGTCTCAGTATGGGTTGCACCCACACGTTACTGTCTTGTTTAAAGAAATAGGCGATGTGGGCTTTGAAGTTAGCGCAGCAGGTTGGATGCTGTCGAAGAAACCGTGTGCTACATACCCACCAAGGCCTGTTTACATAGCTAGAGTGCTAGCTCTAGATAGCACTGTTCACATAGTCGCTCGCAATTGGGTGACGTTTGCCTAACATTAAACACGGACCGGCACTAAGCTATGCACTAGCTTCCTCAAAGACCTGGTAAATGCCAACAGCAGTTAAAGCTGGGGTCGCATACTGAGGGCGGTTTCCCTACCTTTTATCCATTAAAGCATTTAGTCCCGTTGCCTAATATTAGCATACAGCTGCTAGCTAAGCAACGCTAACTGTCAAGACTTGGCCAGCGAGCTAACGTCCCTCCTCCTGCTCTAGAAAACCACACTGACATGACCACAGCGCTGGGAAAACATCGACGATATCCATCATGGACTAAACCCCACCAAAGCCACTGAGATGCAATATCGATAACTCACAGGCTTGTTTTCGTTGTATACTTACAATAGGTCCACTGAGAGTAGTCCATCCATTGAAAGCCGCTGGGTAATATGTAATAGCAACCCACACAACTGTGACATAAACGAATCTCAATCGGTGACCCAGTTTCTCTTCACCGTCATGCCTGTCGGACCACTAACCTAGTTTTTCAACCAATGGCGTTTGTGCTACTGCTGTAGGTGTCCCTTCAGCCAATCAGACGCGAGTTCACGCTGGGAAAATATGATGGACGTGCTACTTGGCCAATCACAGCCGGGGTAGAACGGAATGCAGAGGCTACTTGTGTACACTGCATTACGAGCCATTTAGAAGGTAGGCTTACAACATGAGCTGGTCTGGTGCTAAATTGCCCTATACTGTATTTTGATGCTTTAAATGAAATTATGCTGTTGTACCCGGATCTACTCACTTACTTATATTGAATGTGGACATTATGAGGCATTTAATATGAGGGCCTAAAAATCAAATTATTAAAAATGTATATGTATTTATTAAAATTGTGTTGTATTGTAAGATTTCTCAGTCAGAGTTACCACTTGGGAAAAAAAGCATTTATTAGCGTATATATATATATGTGTGTGTGTGTGTGTGTGTGTGTGTGTGTGTCTTCAGTCCTTTATTCTTGTTCTTCCTTTAACTTTTCAAGTCCCTACGATATACAAGCAGGTGAAGTTAACTTGTCATTGTGAAAATTATTTATAGTGTTAAAGTGTTTTGTTACAGTGACCAGTGTAACTGGAAACATTCATGAAAACAAGTAACACCCCTATTGCATCAAATTCTATAGTTGCCCACACTGTATAGGCTACATTTACACCTCTTGCTGCTCATATTTCTAACTCCTTTACAAACAGAAAAACACACAATAAATACTGTAATCTGACCCTGTAATATAAAAGGTCATGTGTACACACTGTATGTGATAGATGTGATTCTTTTTTCCTTTAATGCTCTCATTTAAAACTGAGAAATAAAGTGGAACATACTGTAGATGAAGACAATACATTGTCGTAGTAGTCCACTAGGGGGCCATGAGGCAAAAAAATTAGTTAAGGACCCCCATTGACTCCTGTTTGTGGTAATTTGGTTAAACACAAATTTCAGCACAATGTACATTTTCATACAAGGCTCCTCTAAGAAGACAAATAGAAAAGACAGGCAATAAGGCAGAGCTCACCTTGAGGCCCTATCATTCAATATGATATTGTAAAATATGATACATTATCCTCCTCTGTGTTTCCTGTCATTGTGATTTAAAGTCACATTCAAGGATACATTTGAATATTTTTTGGCACTTTGTCTTCATTGGATGATTCACAGTAGGGGGTGACAGAGACTGATTTGGCCAGTAATTGTTCAATGCACAGCTGGATTCCACACAATGAAAGAGCGCTAAAGTGTTGTGCTGTTGTTGTCATGTTTTTGTGAAAAAACATTTGAAGGATCATTATCTCGCTGATGCTTTTGTTTGTCTGACAAAAACTGTTTGTTAGTGCAATTGTTCCTTGCAGCCATTTTGCATTTAACTCCAATCATCAGTCTACATTTAGATGCTCTATACCAGATGTACTGTTCCTCCTGTTTCACCTGATTTTAGACTGCTAAT
The DNA here is from genome assembly GCF_002814215.2 of Seriola lalandi dorsalis. Taxonomy (NCBI): domain Eukaryota; kingdom Metazoa; phylum Chordata; class Actinopteri; order Carangiformes; family Carangidae; genus Seriola; species Seriola lalandi. The sequence continues at coordinate 75,666 of NW_019525018.1, read as the reverse complement.
AAGGAAAAATTATATATTATATACATATATATATGATGCACTAGATGCACTATATGATGCACTATAACAAGTATTTGATTTTCAAAAAGAACAGTGCAAGTAAATTATCACATTACAATCAGAGGCTCTAAATATTAAAAAGCTGCAACATATCAAATGCAGTTTTCCTTATTGAAAATCCTTATGATTTCAGTAGGCTATAGTGTATTCATTTGGGTTAGTGCATTTTGCTGTTCCTGTCATTTATCTCCCTTTACCACCCGTTCTTTCTTTCTTTCTTTCTTTCTTTCTTTCTTTCTTTCTTTCTTTCTTTCTTTCTTTCTTTCAATTAAGCTTCCACAGCGCTGACGATGAAATACTGAGATATTACAAGGAGAAAACAGCTTACCTTGACATGAACCTGAATCTGGTAATCCATAGCCATTTGATATTTGTCTGTCCTGTTCCCTGGAGAAAATCTTGTATCAAGCTTGTTTTGTAAGAGCAGCTGACCCTGATTTGGCTAATGAAGCACTTTGGGTCTCTTGATCCAAATTATTGAATGGTTGATTAGCACATATACAATTAAAACCTGACACTGCTCACTCTTACAAACAATTACAGTTGTTCAACTGTAGCACATATTCCTCTCATTATACCCAGACAGACACAAATCAGTTACATCAGAAACAAACAGCTACAAGGACTGTACTTGTTAAAAGAGATGAAAATATGTGCTGTTTCTTGCAAACATATGTTTCGCCACTAGATGTCAGTGCTGGGTCATGGTAAAAACATAGGATGTCAAAATAAAATTCATACAATTTTCATTCCCATGTTGGTAAATTGTTGCTAAAAGTTTTCTGTCCATCCTTTTTTGTTCTGTTTTGTAAGTTTTCTGTAAGTGTTGAGGTTTAGACCAAAAGACAATAAATGTCCAAAACATCTTGAAGATACTAAAAAAATGTCATTTTCCATCAGATACTCATGGTGCCTGTGGTATTTATTAGATAATAATCACAAATAATAGTTCACACAATATTGCTGTGGAGATACGGGCCTAAAGTTACTTTGCCATCACTTAACTTTTCCTGAGGTGCAGGAAAATATATGGGAGGTTGTAAGGTAGTCAAAGTAAAGAACAACTTTTTTGCACAAAGTTTTATGTCTACAAACTCAAATGATTAATTATTCTGATTAACTTCTAGTATTTACTGCCTTTACATACTGTTGGATATAAGATATTTTAATTAAGATTATGATAGCCTACGGAATATTGAATAAGCAAAATGTAAATGTTCAACATTGCTGTCTATTGAGTAGGCTACTTCTTACAATTAATCTTTCGTGAATAAACTTAGTTGCATGGCGCCTGATTTTATTCACAAACATTTTTATTGTGAATTATTGTACACTACATCTCAAATCAATATATAGAAAAAAAACAAAACAAAACAGTCCAATATGAATCTAATGACGAGCACTTGAGCGGACGAGATATGAGTGTAGGAGTTACGGGTCGCTCCTGAACGCATCGTGCCTATCACATGGCAGGTGATCGTTGAGAGGAGCTCGCGCAGAGTACGAACGGTGCAACGCAGAGTAGAGACGAGGGGACAACTGTAGTACAGTTCAGGGTATCTTCTTACCTGTGTGAGTGTGTTTCATGTGTGTGTGTGTGTGTGTGTTATGAGGAAGTCTGTGTGTGTTTGTGCGCTCACTTTATCACTTTAAGTGTCACCGGCAAACACAATTAAAGGATTTGTTTCGATTAAAGCTTCAGAGGAGTTACACCGCCTTTCGTAAGTAAAATGACAACATGAGGCTCATTGCTGTAGTAGTCTGCTTCTGTGGTGGCTTCACTTTAAGGTTAGCCTGCTTTTGTCTGAATATACAATTTAATTTCTGTGAGAAGTTAAATTGAATATTGTAGTGATAGACTACAACAACAACAAAACAACAAAAATGATAAGCTTATTACAAGCATTTTAAAACAACAAACAATTTACAAGTTCTCAAAGATGTGATCAAGGGATTGTACATTAATAATTGCCTGGTTTTACTATAAAGGAGTTGTTTAAGCTTTTTCCTTCCTTGCTTCCTTCCTTGCTTCCTTCATGGGCTTTTGCACCTAAGAAGAAATAGTGAGAAATATACATGTAATGTTTTTAATGGGAGGTAATGTGTTGTCTGTAGTGAGCAATAGTGTGTTTGCAGAGACTTAACCATACCTTTAATCCTCTTTACTAATACTAGAATAGGCTACACTTTCTTATGGTAATTCTATAAGGGCTTTATATTGCTATATGTTATCAGTATGTGTGGCATACAGTGGTGTCCAACAGTAGGTAGGATAAGTATATTGTGGAATATTTAATATGCCCTTACAGTTAATATGGATAGATGTTTTTTTTTTTAATATGACTGCAAATTTGGCTCCAGGACAGAAAACATGCTACTTTTTTATTGTGACTCTCCGCTTGCTCAGTCATGTAGCCTACTGTCAGCTTGGAGATATAAAATGATGTTTAGTTGTACTGACACATGCTGTGTAATTGCAAATCATCAGCCTCTGACAGCGTGAGTAAAGGGGGGGTGGGGGGTGTGTGAGGGAGAGAGATGGAGGGAGGGACTGAGAAAAAGAGGGGATGCTGATATGCTAATGGAAGAATTATCTAGGCTGATGTGTGGCTCCCCTCTGCTAAAGCATCTGCTGCATCCAACACTGGAGTTGCACATGTACACGGGGACGCACGCGCACACGCAAGGACATCAGACAGGCGGCTTGAGAGAACTGAAGGAGCCTCCTGCCACTGAATACAGCAGGCCGGTGCCTCTTTTCTATTGCAAATCTCATTTAAAAGGGAGAGAGTTGAAAAGCATCATTTTGCCGCTGATGGCAGTGAATTGATTAAAGCTGCTCTGGTTGGCAGTTGGGTGGCATTAGCACTTAGAGACAACAGAGGAAATAAAAACCTGGGCTGAAGTGAAGTGGTAGAAGCATTATAACAAATCTTCTTGTTGTAAAATTCATACAACAGTTTGTTTTGACAGCGCTGTTAGCCCACTTGTTTTAAAGCTAAGCCTGTGCACGACACACACACACACACACACACACACACACACACACACACACACACACACACACACTGGATCAGCAGATGATGGCACTCATCCCTGTGATCAAAGCCACTTGTGTAATACCAAGAGCGGTGGTCTTTTTCTGCAGTCAGATAGGTTCAGATGATTCTCCCTGTCATCTTCACTACTGCTGCTAATCACAGCACTACTGCAGTTCACTGGAGGTAATCCACTGTTCCCTAATGGCGAGGAGAGACACAGAAACGGGAGATGAATAAGAGAAAGAGAGATATAGGAGAGATTAAGTCAAAGGAATGGCTGCAAAACAGGGATGAGCAGGAAAGAGGAAAAGGGTAGAAACCAGGAAGACAAAGTCATCCTGTAAATCTACAAGGAAAAAATCCTCTGAGGGACGGGAAGAAAAGACAGTGAGAGAGAGAGAGAAGCATAAAGATGAAATGACTAGTTTATTAGAGGTTATCTTTGGTTTGCTGTCAAGCCAAGGGAAAGGAAATGAGAAAAAGGTGGTAGAAAAAAGCAGAACAGAGCATAGATGGTGCACAGGCCATAGTCATACTCCTGTCAGACATAAAACTGCAAATAAATTAAATCTGAAATCTGAAAAAGAGAGAAAAATAGACTTATTTGAAAATCCACACCAGCGACCCAAAACATAGGTGGGTGAGGGATGAGTTCAAGGTTTAACAAGTGATAAAGGAGAGTACTGTGTTGGTAGAAATGCTCGATAATGTAAAAAAAAATATAATGTATCATCATGCAGCGTCATGGAACTTCACAACAACTTTAATCCCCCTTTTTGAGCGCAGTCATCGTGCAGCCTGAGCTGTCTGTGTGTGGCAGCTACGTTAATAACTCGTTTAAAGAATTAAAGCCTCTTGTTGTTTGAGGAAAGAAGGAGGTAGAATTATAGATGACACACGACACCTGTTTGACTCTGATTAATTTTTTTCCAGTTTTTCGACATTTTATCGACAAATTGACTAATAAATCAAGAGAACAATCTTCAGATTAATCTGTAATTAGTTAAAGCCCTTTTCTCGGTTATTTTAATGCGGAACAATCAGAAAGATCAGTGAAACAAAGTGAGGTTGGTGCTGGTGTAGTTTTACTGTGCAGCTCCCTGCAAAGGCAAAGAATAGAGAGGTGGGTGAAAGATGTCCAGCTGCTGTTGTATCAAATGTAAATCCCCATTTGCTCATACTGTTTTTGCAGTCAGCTTTATTGATTTTCACTTGTCTGAATTGACACACTGCAGCCATGTCGTTCTCTCAGGCGTCTCTCATTCTCAAAGAAGGATGTGGAAGTGTTAAAATGGGAAGGATGGAGAGAATGGAAATCAGCTGTGTTGGTACCAAAGAGGTGGAGGATAGTAGCTTGTATTGTTCAGCTCTTACAGTGTGTGTGTGTGTGTGTAGATTCGATTAATCAAAAGATTAGAATGAAAGATTGATTGACAGAAAGATAATAATTGTTAGCTGCATCCCTATAAATGTGGACACATTCACACACATATTATGACATATGATGATGTGAAACATAGAGTATTAGCCATGACACTAAAAACAACTCAAGCAATAGAGTCTTCAAATTGTGTTTCCTCTTCTAGATATTTAGGAATCCGCAGTTTTTATTCCAGTAAGTGGAAAAACACATTTGCTCACAGTTTGATGTAAGATGTAAATGACTTGTCGCTACTTTGTTTTGCTATATTTGAATATTTTGTTTTTAACTGTGTCTGTGCTGCTGTAGTTTAACTAAGACCAGAGCCAATAATCACTCCAGGAGATGTGGCCGTATTTGATCAGGATTTGATTTCTTATTTGACTTAACTCCGTCCTGTGTTGCAAGAATTTTAGATACATTATATATCACCAGTCATTTTATAGAAGAAGATATCTCACTTTGCAATATACTGTTTAACTTCCTTAAGCAAGAACATTGTCATTTTCAGTGAAGAGATAAAATATGTGAATTAAGTGGAAAGAACGAGATCTTGAACGTATAAATGTATTCATATTTATCTCTATCTCTGACTGAGGCCAGTGGATGTGGGCGGACAGAAATTCAAATTTATTGAAGAATTAAACTGTAATTAGTTTGAGTATTAGTCCTCTCAAAACAGATGTAGTATTAGTTTCTTTTTCAGCTGGATGCGGATTGTTGTGTCTGTATCCTGCACGAGCACCGTGACAGCAAGACTGTGCAACAGCTTCTTGATGACATTTACACACATACAGCCAATGTGACTGTAACATCATCCTGTAATGTGATCTGTTCCTGGTCTCGTCTCAATAGCTCATTGTGACTATTACTCTGTGTAACCCTGGTCTCCTGTAGCCAAGGTGCCGGGCTCTGAAGAGCTGCACTTCACTGTTTTGTCCTGGTCTTCATGCCTGGCTTGTCTTTGTGGAGATAGAAGTTGTTACCACCCTGCTAGTTTTTCAGAATTAGGATGGGAGGCTAATGAGAATGCGCTCACAAAACCTTTTGAGCTCCATCTGAATCAGCGGGCAGAGCACAAACAACTCATGGTCTCAGTTGGTTTGCTCCACTTGGGCTCCAGCAGGAAGTGGCACTGGCATTTAACCATCATTGTTTCTTTTGTCTGCATTTCAAGGTTTTGTTTCTTATGCTGTAGTATATCCTTAAGACGATCACCTGACCTGACCAAGACATTTTGGCTCTGCGTGTTGCACTTTGACATAAATGTGAAGGAAGACGAGATCAGCCTGATAATTACAACAGTGGTCTTTATTCAGAATAACTGCACTGGAATAAAGCTGTTTCTGTCTTGGCTTAAAGTAGCATTCACGCACATAAAGGTCAGTAGAGGAGTGATGCTCATACTTGGATCTGAGAAAACTCAGCTTGGGCTTGGAGACTATAAAACAGTTTTTTGGGGCTGGCAGGGAGGATCAAAGAAAATTATGCTAGAAGCTTCATTATGGGAAATGTGTTCCAGTTTTTTTTTTTTTGTTGTTCATTTGTTTTTGGGGTTTTTTGGGGTTTTACCCATATGACAATTTCTCTGTCTCTACTGCTTTGATTTTCAACCACTCCTTTTTCAAACTGTATTTTGTGAGTTCTCCAACTTCACAGAAGAGCAATACTAAATGTTTTTCTCTTTTAAATGTCTATGGAAAGACGACATGTTGGTTAAAAGCCTGGCTAAGGAGGATCAGAACTTGGATTTATTCAGCATAGTAAAGTAAAGGTCCATGGTTATGTAGCAAAAATGATGGTGACTCTTCAACACATAGCATGTTGATTACGCAAATCTCACATTGATATAAAAATAACTTGTGCTAAGTTTAAAGGTAAAAGAAGTGGATAAAACTGATGGATAGCCATTAACAGTATGTGGGTGCACACAAACCTTTCAGCTGCCTCAAGAACACATGTGGCTGGCTGTTCCTCCCATGATGCTTTGCTGTGTCATCTCATCATCTTCAACACATGGCAGAATGAGTCCACTGTCTAATTGTCCACTTCATTACTCACAGTAGCTCCCATTGGGTTTTTTTTTTCTTTCAGTTCCCAGCTAAATGCTGATTGGTTACTCCCAGCTGTCACATGAGGTTGTGTTAGTCTTTAATGTGTATGTATTAAGTGGTGTTGACATGTTGTTTTTACAGCACTGGCTTGCTGACACTGGTCTTTGAGCTCTCTGCTGGTTTCTACGCCTGAGGTCATGTCACGGCTTCAAAATGCGCTGGAAAATAAAAATCTGCATCTGCTTTGGAAAGACAAGACAGTGTGTCCTCCGCACAGCTGTACTTCCTACTCCAGGTGTTGCTCAGATTGAACCAATAGTTTCTCTTCTTTCTTCTTCTTTTTGTAGGTCAGCAGTTAGAAAGTTATGAGGCTAGTGAAGTATTGTTTTGTTTTTTCTCAATGGAAGGAATTTATATGATCAGGCTACTCCTCTATGGTTGTTTTCCTGAAGCTGTAAAAACAACACAAACATTTTGAACAGTGAATTTTGAACATCACACTGTGAATAATGAAGGTCTGGAGAAGATGGAGGACAAAGGTTTTTGTCTTTGGTAATTTACAAAATACTGCATATCTGAGGTTTTGCATGGATAAACTTCTGCCCCATCTCATCTCTAAAGAATTACATGCATGTCTGATTGATAATGATTTGTTTCATTGATGCTTGTGTTGTGCATGTGATCTTTGGAGGCTGTTTCTGGAAGAGAAAATCCATGAAGAAAATCATTATACAGCATTAATTGTAACCACTATCCTGACCGGCAATTAGCCACTTGGCTGGGTGCGGGAGAAGACCTTGTTTTTGGCTCACTTCAATGAGTAGATGTCCAGGCAATATTCACTGTTGGGTGAAGTTCCCATTTAATTAAGATTTTTGGTTTACAGCTAATTACTTTTATATTGCATGTGTGGTGATATAATGGCTGGCTTGGTTTTCTGGTGTGCCCGGGATGCGAGCGATCTTCCTTTCACTCATACATCATTAGCCAACCTATAGGCTATCCACACGAATATGTTTTATTTTTTAAAATGCATTACTTGTGCTACATTTACCCTGTTTCATTTTGAAAACTTCAGGATTATGTTCGCGTTCGCTTCCTGATTGGTTCTTATTAGCCTCAACTACTACTGGTGAATGCATCATGGATAATACATTATAAGCGTTGCTGACCTTGTTGTCTTTGCTCACAATGTAGACCTTTGAGGGAACAGAGAGCCGGAGAGTTGGCAATAGAGAGAGCTATTGTTGCTTATTAGCAAGGACTAAGGTTGGGCTACATGCCCAAAAAATAAAATTGAAGCTTGCTACTTATTCACAGTTTTTATTTTTTTCTACAAGATACAACAAGTACAGTGAAGACATCCACTTAAATGATCAGTTCCAGCAGAGATGTAGGAGAATAGTCTTCACACATCAGCCTGATTTCTGCAGATAGCTGCTAGCTACTGTTAGCTATTCAGCTAGCAGGGATGGACGGATTTAACTAAGTCAGTACAATGTGCAGAAACTCAAATTATTTTGACATATTGCCCAGACCTTGCTAGGAGTATAAACTACCCCAACAGGGAACCGTGGTATGTAGAGAGTTGTGCGACAAGAGGCGATATACGAATACACTTCTTGAATAAAATGCGTAAACTTATTGTTCCGTTTCTGACACTCAGTTAGCAATCTAGCTAGCTAGCACATCACAATCACCAAACTTCTTGATTCTGCAAAAACATGTGGGTGAACTTGTGTGTGACTGGGCCGTATGAAGCTGACATATACATGGAATTTATTAGCTGTTGTTTTCTATCACCTGATGGTGCTTGAAATGAAAAGAGCTTAAAACAGCAAACATGCCTCTGACTTTTTTTGGAGTAACTGTCTGGAGTAACTGTCTGTCTCATAAATAACACTATGACTCAATGTTGTTGAATATAATTATGCTTTGTGTATTTAGCTGAGGATCAAGTTACAGGAATTCTGTGTAATGAAGTTCTAGATTAATATTAATATAATAAAGGGCTGCCAAGTGCATGGTGTAAAATATCATTAGGAGGAAGAACAGGTCAGAGAACTTAACGTGAGGCTCGACAAACCTGCTCTCACTACTGATGTACAGTGCTCTCCATCTGTGTGTGAATGTGTGTGACAAGGCCATGCAACATCGACTTGTCAAAAGTAATTTTACTATGGTCATCACACACACACACACACACACACACACATTTTGCGCAACTATCCTTGGTAGGACCTTGCATTGATTTTTATTCATTGCTAACAACCTAACCCAAACCCTAACCTTAACCAGGACCTCAGAAATTATGTTTCATCTCAGTAGAAGAGATGAAACATCAAAGAGGTAACAAAAATTCGTATACACACACACACACACACACACACACACACTGTGACCTAACTAGCGATCATTTCTTCGTGAGCACGTCTGGTGAGGTGGAAGAGCTAAATATAGACCTGGAGATGTTTGTGTATAAATCAACATGGCTTCGGCTTAATCAACCAATTTGCCATTGTTGTTGTGTAGAAAGCAGGTAAGAATCATCTGTTTTTCCACATCTTGACTTGAAAAATATCTTTCAAGCACTGTGGCATGATTGACATGTCCAACAGTATAAAAGTCAAGATTATAAATTACAGGGTTCTGTTGAACATATGGTATACAATAATAATCCAGCTGCTGTAGTTTCAGAAATAACACTTGATAAAAATCAGGAAATTGTGCATTCTTGACGTCTTATTTAGTTTTGCCCCAGCTGTGTGCTTTTGAGGAACAGAACAGGTAATACTGGATTGAAGCTGTAATAGCTGATATGTGATGCTGCCATTCAACATCATTTAATTCAATATACTTTACCAGTATAAAGTTGATTACATTTTAGCAATCTAGGGCATGGGATCTAATCTCAATATTTTCTTGCAATACTTTTTTGACAAACAAACACAACAAAAGCAGTGCTTCTTCTATCATGTTTTCTAGTGTGCATGTGCACCATGAACTGGCCTTAACTCTACCAGTTCCTTGACTTCCAAGATGCTCAAGTGGTGGAAAATGTAAGAACACAATGCTTCGAAACCCACAACTGAGAGAGAGAGAGAGAGAGAGAGAAGGTAGATTTTCTGGCTGAACTACAGAACAGCACAGGGAACATCCTCATCTTAAATGTCAGTGGTCCTGTCGCATTGATGTCAATTGGTGAAGAATCTGGTGTTTCTTGTTGGCTTGGCGCTGCTCTCACACTCAAACACACACACACACACACACACAGAGGTTTGCGCAGCTATCCTTGTTAGGACATTGCCTTGACTTATAGTACAGTCTAACCCAAATCCAAATTCATACCCAACTGTAACCTAAACTTAACCTCACTTCACACCTCACCCCTAACCTTCACCAGGACCTCAGAAATGACAGTTTGCCTCATTAGGACCAGGATTTGGTCCCCATGAGGACTACTGGTCCTGACAAGGTTGGTGTTTATACACGGTTGTGTTTACCCTGTGTGACAGGAGGGCCTTGGGGGCTTAGGTCTGGCCTCTAGCTGGTGACAGTAATCCAAACAGGCTAAGTGAAATGAGGAGGAACAGCAAACTCACACACACCCCTCTGTGTGTGTGTGTGTGTGTATATGTGTGTGTCTCTTGCTTTTGTGTTTTTTCCTGTGTTAATGTTTAATCCTTCTTCTCAACCGTGCAGGTTCACATGCGTTTTGGCATTTCCTGTTCTCACAGGCTCATCCCAAAAATTGACCCGTGTTAATGTTTTGGTGATGCTTGAATTTCAGATGCTGCACGTTTCCCCATTTTGCAAAACAATGACAGCTTTATGTCGATGTTTGACAAGTAGACTAGCTTAATATTTAACATGTTTAAACCCCTGAGTCTCAGCTCGTGTGCTGCTGCTTAGCTCTGTAGAAATATTTGTGTAATGACCTTTTCATCAGTGAGTGAAAAGGCGAGTTCTGGTCATTTTGCTGAGCCTGATACTCTTATATAACTGTAAATACTTTTTTTTTTGAGGAGATGTAGTCATTTGCATGTGTAATGTATGCACATCCAAATGTCTTAGCTACATTCTGTGTATATATGTGAACACGCTGGAATAATGTTCCCAACCTTCTGTTCCTGTCATGCGAGTTAGAAAACAAAAAGCAGATGGAACATTTTCCTCTCATAGATCACAGCTGTTACTGGTCCATTGCCTCACATCCCCTAATATTTCCCCCTGTGTTATAATCAGGAACGCAGTGATGGGTGAACCCACCTGTGTATTTGCAAGAAAATGTAAAAAAAAAAAAACACACCAGATGGAAGATTTTAAAATAAACGTATAAGAAAAAGACTCAAATGATATATGTTCATGGTCCTTTGGGGAGGTTATAGTATTTAGCGTTAGGAGGACGCTGCATTTACAGCGTCTACATTTTAAACAAACAAGATATCTTGTACAAAATGTGTCACATTCTCAATGGAAATAATGAAAAAACTGAAAAAAGGAGCAAAAGAGCATCGACCTAAATAAAGATGGAGGTTGCCTCTGTGACGTTAGGTTTTTTGAAGAGCGGTTGTGAAGGTCAGAGTGGGCTGCTATGCCGTCGCCATCTTGGCAGCATCTGACTCGGCCTAACTCTTGTCTAATCCAAAAATAGGCAAAGAGGCAGGGCGTGTGTTGAGCCATATGCTCACCCACCTGTTGCTCAAAGCAGAACACCCTCAATTATGTGTAATTTTTTCTTTTCTTTTTTTCTTTAAACATGTTTATTTCTGCTGTAAAGTTGAGCATTTTAACATTGGAGTCTATGGGGATTGACTCGCTTTTGGAGCCAGCATAAAGTGGCCATTTGAGGAACCTCAGTTTTTGGTACGTCCTTGTAAAGAGCTGATACTGTCGTCTGTTGAGTGTTTGGTTTGGTGTTACACAAGGACTAGCATCTGTATTAATCCTTCTCTTTAGTTTATCAGGTTGCATGCTAATTTTACTTTGCGAATCAGAATGGCAGTTCATGTTTTATAACAAATAATAAAGGAAATAATTTTCTGCTGAAAATCCTTCAGAAGTATTTAACTTTTTTACATGGGGCAGTTAGCGCTGCAGGGAATTGATCAACATAAAATCAAGTTATCAACAAGTCTGATAATGGATTAATCGTTAAAGTCACTGAATAAAAATGTCAAACACTCCCCGGTCGTAGCTTCAATGAATGAGGATTTCCTGCTTGTCTCTGTGATACTTCGGACTCTGGACACATTTTTCACTGTTGTCTGACTATTTACTCTAGAAACCATTGATTGATTGATCAGGCCCTGCATGGAAAAGCTCACACACACACACACACACACACACACACACACACACACACACACCCCCACCCCCTCTATTGGTTATCTGGGGAAGATGCTGCTTTGGCCAATCAATGCTCCCTCCTGGTGCATTACTTTGTACAATATTTCTGCCACTTTATCTTTTCTTTCATTATCTCCAGAAGAAATTAATGGTGGCTGACATTGGCGAAATTAATGTGAAATGAGTTGTGTTTCGCTGACATACAGCCCAGCTGTGTGTGTGTCTGTGTGTCTCCAGCTTCCTCTGATTACAGTAAGTCAGTTTGATGATTAGTAATAAGTAATATGCTTATGTTAATAGTCCAGCGGCTAAGTGTCATACATCAATCCGCTTAGTGTCAGCTCATATCAGCTCTGCTGTTTGCCTTTGTTGGAGGAGCTCTGCCTAGTGGGTGAAATCGGCCACTTTATAGCTTATCTCTGTCTTCCTCTGGCTCTGCTTTCTACCCCTGTACATCAGTGTTTTTTTTCTCACACTACATTTAGTTGCATCATGTTTTAATATTTTAATGCTGGTATCACAACCCAGAGCCAAAGCCTAAAACCTAACTGAGCTAAACACCATTTAATATATTAATGGGTTATTCATTACACCGGCTTTTGTCCATTCAGACTGTCCACACTGTTCTTTCACATGTTTAATCTGTCGATCTTGGCTGTTAGGGCCCCTGGGCAAGTTTGGACAATGGTGATTACCATAGTCAAGCTGCTCTACAACTGACATGACAAAAATGTGGTAGTACTGGATACCTGCCAGGTGTCAGTGTGTGCATATCACAACAATGGTAGCCCTGTAATCTCTCCTTCAGGTTGCTGCTTCAAGTTAAAATATATGTAGTCAACGTGTGTGTTTGTTCATGGAGGGGGTAATTTGTTTCATACATCCGAAAGCTGCTTCACTGTAATTAATAACCATGTGAAATGGGTAATTGGTCCTCTGACAAGTTACTTTAAATGAGATCTTAAATCCCCAGGAATCATTATAGGCTAAATTTAAGGTTTCCTCACACAGAGGATTGATTTTCTCACTGCAGGATTAAATAAAGGACAAAAAAAACTCCTGGGACAAAATGATTTCAATTGGCTGAAGTAATTTTTTGGGACAGTTTCAGCATTAGGATATTTTCAAAGTGCATGTATTTGATAAAAGAGTACAGTACTGTCCTGTGGTATAATATGACTCCTCTGACTTGCTTGTTGTTTCTCTACCCTTCCTGTGACTCTTGTCAGTAGCACACTAGTTCAGACCCATTTCAGTGCCCAGTATTCTTGTGCTGTATTTATGTTTCCTTACTAGAGCTGAACAATATGCAAACAAAATCACATTTTTAACCATATTTATGATGATGTGATGTAACGATTATTTTGACAGATATTGTATTTGTGATATGAATCATGATTTATAGTGGGAATGGTCATTTTTGGATTTCACTTTCGCTGAAAACATAAAAATGATGATGATTTTTGCTGGGGTCTGTACCAAACAGGCATGTACCTTTACAGCTGGAGAATATGATTTTGAAGCTAGGGTATTTCTGTAGCACCATAATGCTTCATTTATAGTCTGTTGTGACAAAAGATTGCAGCCCCTGCGATTTGGATATCGCACTTGGCCATAATCCTTATTTTGAAAATATTTCAACTAATTATTCTTAGTTTACCCAACTTTTTATTTGTGGATTTGTTCCATCTCATACATACTTAAACTTATTGTACACATGATAATAAATAACCTGAAGCTGATGACAACTGTGTGACCTTTCAAAGGAAAAAAAAAAAGATTTGAAGTGATGTTTGAATGCTCTGGTTGCTGTTTGTTGCCCTCCTGATGATCATTGACTGGAGGTCATGTGTTGCTTTGTGTTACGGTTCATTACCCTTACTCTGAGGGCAAAATAGATTACAGCAGAAATGAAGTCAGAAGTCAACTGGACTGACGAGAGGATACAACACAGAGCACGAGAAAAAGAAAACCTGATAATATGAAGAGAGAGCGGAAAACAGCCGTGTTTCCTTGAGAGAACAGAGCAGAGCTGAATCAAATGTACTTGAGCAGGGACTAAATAGGACAATAAAGAGCAGAGCAGTTCAACACGGAGTAGTGCAGTGCTGGGAGTCACATTAAACTATATATTCCTGCACTCCCAGCAGCTATGCATCAGCCACGGTTCACAGATCACACACTACCCACAGTCATACACTAGAAAAGATAATCTAACCAGTGTTCGAGCCCACAGACTTAGCTCTAAGATGATACTTTTTATAGCTTTTATCTCTCTCTCTCCTGTGTCTGTGTGTGCGGGGCTAGCAGTGAGTCTCAGGAGAAAGTAGCCCCACTTTATAGAGAAATAATCTCACTAAATAAAAACTAAAGTTATGCCTCTTACTGTCTGGACAAAGCAGATACTGCAGTTTGTGTGTGTGCAGCTGACGTGTCGGCGAGCAGTTTAACGGCGTCTTTTAACAGCGAGGAAAGGTGTGACACAACTGCGGAAACGAGGCTTTACGTGTCCCTCAGAAGACCTCCAGGTGGCAGAGCCTAAAATTATTTCGAGTGGACGCTTTTGTCCAAAGCATTTTGCTTCAACATAAGTGTGTGTATGTTTCACACGGCTGACTCCAGTGGAAATGAAAACATAAATTGTGGTGCCTCACTGTACTTACTATTTAAATCTGTGTGCAGAATCATTATCATGTGGGTGATAGAATAATTCTCAGTTTTCATGCTGCCACCATTGGCTGCCTCATCTGCTAACACAGCATAACCTTGTACTGTCACACTGATACTTCACTGTATGTGGGCTGGTTACTAATGTAGCTCTATCCGTCTATGTCAGTGATAACGAGTGAACATTTTGGACTTATTACATCAATAATTAGCTTCAAAGAAACTGATGCCTGAGAACTTTCTGCAGACTGTATTGTGGACCGCTAACATATTTTAAACGTCTCATATTTTACACTTTTGCTGTGATTTATTTGTAATTTTGAAATCCATAGGAAGATATATATTTGTGGTTTTAAGAACCAAACTCTCTGGAGCTGTAGTTACAACAGGTCAGTGAGCCAATCAGAAGAGAGGCTCAGCGCCCGACTATTTTCTTAGTGATCGTATAAAAATATAGCAGATCTCAGGTAAACACTCAGAGAAACCATATTCTGCAAGGTTATATGGTGGGTCCAGGGGGGCGGGGCTTCAGGCATGGCTGAGGGCAGTGACTGCTTTGTTGTGACATCACAAAGTTACAGAAGTCCTAATGGCTAATTTGAAGGCTCTGTTTCTGAATACAGGCTGTGTGCATTTCTCTGTGGACTGAGCGCTTTGATACTTTATTACTTTAGATTTAATAAAAGACATGGAAATCTCACTTTATACAATATGGGACCTTTACGATTAGCTAAACTGAATCTCAGCCTTTTAACGTAATGTGTAATGTTCATAGTGATGAAACCACAGAGACTTATCACCCATTTTTGCAGTTTCCCTTTTCTCTACTGAGATTTTTAGTGCCTTCCAGGAAACTGTTTCGGTTTTTATAGAGCATAACTTATCTGTTGTGGTTAATTCTCAATGCTCCTATAAACTTACATTAAAGCAACAGTTTTTCTGTGAGAGCTGAAAGGAGAGTAAGTGCTGGACTTAACACTTGTTAATTGGACCAAAAGGTCTGTAACTGCTTGACTGTCAGTAGGGAAATAGGTTTGCTAATATGTTAGCTGCACCAATTTTGAATATGTCAGTGTTGTGCTCACAGCAATCATTCCCCTGCCCCCACATACCCAAAAATCAATTATTTTCCTCTTTTTGTGGTCAAATAAAAGTGATTATGCCAGCACACACACTGTTTGCACGGAAAGACCATTGCATAACTTTGTTTGCTTGCTTGCTTTATGCCGTACTTTATTATTTCACTTTCCCTCATTATTGCTGTGTCTTTGCCGTGTTCTATTGTGTGCCATCTTCTTCTGCCCTTAGTCACTTTTATTTTGAAATGTTTTAAGTTTATTATTGAGCGCAAAAAAGAATTGGCACATCAGTAAGTATACCAGAAGTGCGTAACGAAAAGAAGTGTTGCTCATGGACTTTACGCTAAACCCCAGTAGTTGCTAGTAGTTTCTCAGCTTGTTGATGTGAAGAGCAGCAGGAGCAGTGTAGAGCGATAATGAAGAGCAGAGCTGGATGACAGTAATGTATGGAGGCCATGTGACGGTCGTGAAGGACAGTTCAGCACATAAACATTTCTCTATTTCTTCTCTATTTCTCTATCTCTATTCCTCTCTCTCAGACAGGGATCTCTGTGTGGTTGAGTTGGACAGAGACGAGAGGAAACAGGAGGAGGGAGGTTGTAGTGAAACAGCGGACACACTCGTTTGGCCATATACAGGCACCGTACATGGAAAAGATTTATTGTTATGATTGTGTGCATAAAGGCACCTAGTAGAAGTTTAATCATATCAGGAATATGTTGAAACACTGGCTGAATGAGTGAACCATTCCTAAATTGGAAACTACTTTATATTGTGTACATTGGTGTCTGAAAGGTGAAACATTATCAGTGTTTATTTTCTCTGAAACCTGCAGTTTCTCACCAACCAAAGGAAAAGTGCTGATTTCTGAAACGTGCAGGTGGATTTGAGGATCTTTAGTTAGTAGCAAACAGGGGGCAGTAGGTGTTTGTATTGATTGTTGTCAAATAGGAAACACTTATCATCAGGTAATCATACGACGACAGGTCCGAATTGTTGGTTTCAGATCCTACTACATTTTTTAAATTCTTGAAATTCTTGTGGCATCTAACTTGCTCAACAAGTCCTCCAACCTGAAAGGCCATAGAGTCCATTTTGTCCTTTCTCTCTGATCTGACCCAGAGCAGTATCGCCTGTACAGGGGCAGGCGTGCTGGACCTTTGTTGTCATGGTTACAATAATAAATGCGGTTAAGCATATGGAATGACCACTGTTGTAACTATCCAGTATGAAAGAAATTATGAAATGAATAATCATATGAATAAAATGTGTAAAATACATAAATTAACCAAGAATTTGTGAAATAATTATTTTGATTGTTAAAACTAAATATTTTCATAATAATATATATAATATTTTTTGGAAATAATATTGACTTTTTTGTAGACATGTTATTTCAATATGCCCTTGTTTCAAAAGTGTTTTAATTTCATTATGGCAATTTTCCCAATAGCACATTTCATCTCAAGTTTTATTTAATAATGTCACTCTTCATGGGAGAGGTGTTGTCTCCGCCCTCCCAGCGGAGTACCACCTTCCCTTTTGACTCAGGAGAGAGAGAGCTGTGAACAGTGAGCCGGGTGTAGCTGTGAGAAACAGGTCACAGATTCTCATGTCTGACAAACTAGTTTTTCTGGGGTGTGTCACTCTTCCTGGGAAAAGGCGTGTCTGTTTCTACGACAACCAAGCCGCGAGTGAGAAATCAAAGAACGCAATGTGACTTCACCTCAGGAGATGATCCCGCTATTCAGTTTAACTGAATTCGGACTCTTGATAAATTACTGTAACTGTCACGCAAAGCAACACACTACTGCTAATCTTAAATATTTTGAATAAACTCTCAAGTTGTTCATTGTTTCTTACTTATTCTTTTACTCTGATAAAAATTTTTATTGCGTAACAGTCAATAGACCTCATTTGAGAAGCTGATTTAAGCAGAAGATAAGAAAATAGGACATTTTCATGATTTTGTTGCACAATTTTTATTCTCAGCTAAAATATTTTGTGGCTAAAGAAGCATCAAAGTATTAGTTGTATTAGTATTAGTAGTAAAAGTGAAAGTGGCTCTTCATTAAGTTTGTGAATCAGTTTCATCATGAGGCATTTTTGTACCAAGAAATAATACCAATTTCATAAGGAGACACAGATCTCACACACACACAGACACACCCTCTCTCTCACACACACTGTCTTTCCCCCAAGCACAAACACACACACACACACAAACGTTTCCACACACATAGCCGTTGCACAGATTGTGCAATATGGGAGACAGTGGACAGGATTGTTGCTTGTTACTGTTTGTCTCGGCAGCACAATAATCTCTATATCAGCACCTTCACACACGCAGTGTGACAGAGGAACACACAACAAAGAGTCATATAAAACCCACTATTTCCTCTCTTACACACACACACACACACACACACACACACACACACACACACACACTCTCTCTCAAAAGTGGACACACACACACAAACAGAGACATTGTTCTGTCGAGGTCAACTGTTGTCACAAACAGAGTCACTGTCATGTGTCTGAATGGTGCCGTCACTCTTTGTCCCAACAAGACTAATATAGAGCCATTTGTAATTATTAACAATAAAATGACCAAACATACACATTTGTGTCCACACACACACACACACACACACACACACGCATCATGGGGACGGACACATGCTTTGGGAGAACGGCGATGGTGTCAGAGTTGTAATGACAGCGTGTTACTGTAACTGCATTGACTGTGTGTTATGCAGATTGTCGGTGTCAGCTGTCATGGTGGCTGTGAAAGTTGGTGCTAATGTAGATGAGCATTAGGCTGCTCTGTGGGGGGGGGGGTATTCTCTCAAGGCGTCAGTCGATTACATTGCTGTCAATCCCTGTGATTTCTGCATGTTCATGTCTGTTTGTCTGTAAGTCGGCATGACAGCCGAACAGAGGGATGAGAGCCTTGAGGGAGAGATGACAGAGAGGGGATGAGTGCCAGGCAAAGACGGGATGACAGCAGGGAGGACGGGCAGAGGGAAAAGCAGGAAACGAGATAGACGGAGGGGCAGCCAGAGGCGGCGATGATGGACTGAAAGTCAGTCCTTCTTCAAGGAAAAAAGTGTATTTGTTAGTGAGTGTGTGGGTGTTTTGTGAGACATTATATATGTGTGTGTGTAGTTGCCCCTGGCTGTATGTACACTTCATGCTTGCTTTCATGCTTATTTTTTCCACGTGTGCTTTTATGGGTTACATATATATACACAGTAAAATAAAAAAAATAAACACTGAGCAAGCACAATGTCTAATTTGTTGCATAAAGCAGAACAAAATGAATTTGGAAATGAACTTTTTGGACCTCTGCTGGTGACCAAGAGAAATTGCATCTGTAAAATTTAACTGTAGCTTATACTTAAATGCTGAGGTAAACAGAAAGGAAAAAAAGCCGCCCTCCTGCAGCTTCCCCTCAGGGGCATACGCACGCGCTTTATACACACAAGCAACATGAGCAACAATCACAACAAACACAACCAGAGCCGTGAACCTTTGACTACAGTTAGCAGGAGGCTAAACTATTAGCAACATTCAACATAGCCACTCATCACCTGCTTTCATGGTTAATCTACCTACACAACCAACCACTACTATGTGCAGACATCTAGACGCTTAATTGTTTTGCCCATTGACGCCAAAACATTTCTGTAGTAATCGCTGGTAATCAATCAATAACCATATCATCACTCTTGAATATTTTATGGTCTTTCTATCACCTGCAACAGTAACAAACAAAATGTATTGCCCTTTTAAATTCAACTGCCTGCTTAAAAAGTTATTATCATTATCATTATTATTATTATTATTATTGTTGTGACTTCCTGTTCTGAAAGACTTCAAAACTACAAAAGAGATTAAAAGTCAAGGGTTAATTCTTGATGTTTACACGTGTGTTAGTGTCTTTGTTTCTGAGTATTAGATTTTCGATGCCCATAGGAAGTTGCCAAGCAAATGAGACACATTATCCTTATTTGATTAGAGTTGGTTTGAGCAGCCACACATCCACAGCTGCTTGATTGTGTCTCCATGCTGGGTAGGAGGGGTAGAGAGCGCACAGCAAACCTAGTCTTTAAAAAATGTGCATTTTTGTAATGCAAGTCTCCTGTTTTTCCAGATGCAGATGAGATGTTATGATCTTTGTGTTGGAACGGTCAACTCTCACTGTTTGCAGACTAGGCTGGAAATAACCTGACAACATACAGTGAGTTTCTGTTGAACACAATTGTCTTTCTTTTTCGTTTTTCTACAGCACATCAGAAAAGCTGAGATCTGATGCTTCCTGCCATCACCATGGAAACGGAGGCCAGTCACATGCTGGAGGCGGCACTGGAGCAGATGGATGACATCATCGCAGGTAAGCGCTACCAAGTCGGTAGCTAACATCCCAAATTCCCTTCACTGCATCCTCATTTCCTTCACTTGTGGCTTTTCCTTGCATCCTTGTCCCTCCCACCAACGACACAAGGGTGGATGCGAGGAAAAGACGGGAGGAAAGAGGGACCAAGAAAAGAGAAATTTGATGTCCTTTCCTCCGAACTGTCATTTAAAGCGACATCTCGTTCTGACGATGGCGGCGCAGCTGGATCAGTTGTCATTTCTTCCTTAATGAACTTACTGCAGCGCTTTGGTGTTGCTCATTAATGCACCGTCCACATTAAAAAAGAAGGATGGACAGTTAACACCACCAGTGCAGATGTGTTTTTTTTGCAGTCTTGCTGCATGTTTCAACCATAAATAACAATCACATGTTTATCAGAGGTGAATAAAAACTAAATTTGAATCTATAATAATAATAAATGATACTCGAACCTCATTAATGTCCAAAAGATACACTACTACACAAACCTTATCTTGATGATTGCATGATGAATGATGAAAGAAGTTTTCCCAGGGTTCATTAATTACAAGTTTAATATGTAGTTAGGTCTGAGAGCTTTTAAAACCTATTATCAGCTGTATGTAGCTCATAGTGGCGCAGTAGTGTCAGTCGATATCACACTCAAAAATCCAGTTAATTAATGCACATTGGCAAGCATACTTTGTATTTTGTATTTTAGGAGTCACATCCCTAAGAAAACTACCAGTTTAATATTTTCTGATAACAGTGGTAAAAGTGGCAAATACTGTTCTGCACTTGTGACATCGCCACATTTCTCAGGGTTATATACAGTACTTGCATTGTAACATGTAACTGGAGTCCTGTTTGCTGCACCCAGTTCAGCCTTGGCCAACAAGATGAACTTACAGCAGGGTAAATGTTTAATGTGGTGCACAATCAGTATGTGGGAAAACAGAGCAGTGACCCTGCACATTCAGAGGAGGGGGGGGGGCAGTAGATTTATTGTGAATTTTCTCAAAATAAATGGTTATTTTGTGACTGATACACTAAAACTTGCCATAAAAAACATAACTAATGCCTAATGTGTTATTCTTTTTGTGTGATGTGATATTGTTAAATAACAGCAGAGGGAGGCTCTATCATCCAAAGACATTTTTTACCAAGATATAATTACCGGATATACGACTATGGTTAGGTTCCCTGCACTCATTTATCAAGTGTGTGCATCATCTCACCCTCAGATTATCGTAACACATTTTCACATGAAGCAGAAGTGAACAAACGAGCTTTCACACAGGCTGCACTGTCGCGTCTGAAGCTCATCAAGTTGCCGCTGACCTCATCTCATCAAGTGCTCTGAGTTTGCCATTCCGGCTCTCAGTGACCGCAAATAGAAATACATTAAAAATCCCATTTGTGATAACATCAGCCAATCACTAACAAGGAAATTAGAGCCACTTATCAACAGAGTTTAGATATGTTGGTCATATTGCGTTCCATGATGAAGAGTGTTTTTTTTTTTTCTCTCTCTGATTAAGCATCTTGTGGGAATAGTAGTGGGAGCACTCCATTGGTTAATGACTTTGATGCTGGTGTCGTTGATGTAACTGTGCCACCATGTAATGATGGCAGGCAGAGCAGCGACTGCAAGACTTTTCATCCCACTTCTCTCCTTTAACCCCCCCCC
>NW_019525018.1:34523-53905 GCF_002814215.2 Seriola lalandi dorsalis | reverse complement strand
CCCCCCCCCCCCCCCCCTTTGTGTTGTGGCCTTCAGAAAACATGGCTACAAGGCAATGGAACAGGACACCAGACATCATGAGTTGTACAGATTATCAGAGGCAGACAGTGGAATACAAACTACATATTAAATCAGGCCTTGTTCTACAATGAAATCTGTATCTCTCTGATACTGTGTCATCACCAGAGTATGTTAAAATGCAGGGACTTAAATGCAGGTAGCACCACTACAGCAAAAATATGATATACAGCAGCTGTGTCCCAGTGTCCTACTACAAATTTTAAGGTTTTACTTTCTGCATACCCCAATGGATACTGGATTTTTGAGGCGAATAATCAATTTGGGTATCTAAGAATAAGAAAAAAAAGATCCTAGTAACATTATATTGTCCAGTGTTTATTTAAACTAACATCCGTTGTTGTAAATTGTGGTTGGACATTTTATTTATCAACTGTAACTTTACATATTGTCCAAGATGACCGCAGTGCAGAGAGAATCCGGCTGCACTTACGCTAGGCTTTATTTATAACACATGGACTATAAATACTTCTTTCCTCAACACAAAAGGAAAACAAAAAGGATTGAAATGTAACATTATATTGTTCAATATTTATTTTGTTTCAAACACATTTGACATAAAACTAACATCCTGTGTTTGAGTGGTTGGTGGTTCGATCCCTTTCTTCTCCTGTCCATGTGGCTGCTGCCATATGTGTGTGAGTGCATGTGTGAATGGGTGAATGAGAGACAAATAGCAGATATCTTTGGATAAAAGTACTATATAAATGTAATTTGATAAGGATACCTTAAAGTTATTGAGATAGAGAGAAGACATGCATGTACTGTGCAGGACGTGTTACAGCTGGAAAAATATTCTTGTCAAACCACAAATTACACAAACTGTATAACGGAGACACTGTTTATAAATGACCTCAAACATACTCAGATATTGGCATTTCAGTACTCCAGTTTCTTGTTACCAGCATATACACCAATGCCAATACTTAGTGTCAGCAGCTAGCTAACATATGCTGATGTATTGGTTGGACATGCAGGTTTTAAGTATATAGTGTTATATATTTACCAATATACAGTTCACAAAAGAAACTGCTCACACCTGCAAGAAATGTAAATACAACCATATAAAATAAAAATATATTATATAAATATATTAAATCTTTTAGAATCTCTGAAATTTAATTGGCAGTGGTACTTGAACCTGATGGTATTTCCTGTTAGTACAGAACGGTAAAGTTTAGTGAAAAGATGTTGTCATACACTCATTGCAAAAACAGTGAACTATTAAGATTAGCATATAGTGCATATATGTCACGGCTGATGGGAGCAGCACGGGGCGGGAGGAGCCTCAAAAGACTTAGATGCAGTGAAGTTACAAGGAACCGGTGACGACGGCAGGTTTGAAAACAGGCTCGGGCGTGAGTGGGCAGGGAAGCGCAGGTGATTGCAAATGTGGAACAGGTGAGCAGGTGGAATTGTAGATGGGGAGAAAAGTCCAGGGACATCTGGTGGACAGATGGAGAACGGCAGATCTGTGGAAGACGGAGGGGAGGACGTGGCTCAGGAGACGTGAGCGGAGGCTGGAGACGGGGGCCTGAAGTGGAAGTGGGAGGCTGAATGTTGTAATGGAAACGGGACACAGCTCTCACTGCAGGCTTTTTTCGATGGCAGGTATTAGCACAGGTGGCACAGGTGAAACAAATAACATTAACGATGACTCAGTAAATGATCACCATCGTTAATTACATGGATTGCACCTGTGTGTTTCCTGCTGCGACAGACCTAAAAGTCTGTGTCCATGCAGCAGTTCCAGCACGGGTGTCTTGTAACTTGCGTTGACTTTTGACCTCCCTTTGGAAAGTGATGACAGTATTACAAGTATTTCATAAATGTACAACAGATCTCCAAAGCTGACACGCTCACAATAGAAACCTGTCCTCCTCATGGAGCTGTTTTAGGCCCGTGCTGGAGGCGGTGCAGCAGTTTGGATCTGGGCTGAGTTGACAGGGCATGAATAAGTTTTTCCTCTGTGCACTCCGGCTTTAATAAGCTACAGCCTGGATGGATAAATGAACGGGAGAATGGGTTCACGTTCTGTTTGTTTCTTTATTCATATTGTGCTCATATCTTCTCAACCGGCCAAAAGTTATCTGTTTATATAATGCTACTGCACAGGCTGTCTTAGTATCATGTGTGATACCCTCACCCTAACCCACCCTTTGATACCCAGGCTCCAAATGTCCCCACAGATGTACTAAATACTACAAAAATGTGTCAAATAAGTACCGTAACCCCACCGTTTAATGATTTGTGTATTACAAACGAAAGGAGAAAATATTCAACCTTTACAGTGATATATTCTCTCCTTCTGCCCACATTCAGACGCACAAACAGATATTCAACCAGACCTTTTTTTCAAGCAAGCATTGTTTTTATTATGTTCTGTTTATTAATTTTGGTGCTTAATGTGCTGTATGCAGGCACTGTAATGTGTAGCTGTTTTTCAAAGACATTTGAGTGCATCCAGATGTGTGTTGCGAGAGTGTGCGCCTTACAGTGTGTGTGGCTGCCAGGGAAATGATCCAGGTGACACATGGACATTTTGGAAATATTCAGGAGGATGTATGGCTCTGATTAAGTTCTGTTGTTCCGAGTACGCACAGCTTCATTTGAGGGCTTCTTGCAAATGTACTGGTAATACACCGAATAGATCAGTATTTCAGTCACATTTCAGTTTTGAGTAATGGCATTAATAATCTTTGTCTCTCCTCCGTCACAACTCTCCAGGTTCGAAAGCAGCAGCGGTGGAGTTCTCCAACAGCATGTATGACCTGGGTTCTCCCATAAGCACCGGTCCTCTGCAGGTCGTCCAGTTAGCCGAGGACCTCAAACTCGCCTTGGAGCTCCAACCCAACCAGGAGGAGAGGGAGAGCCTGAGGGCGCAGCTACAGACAGAGACAGCACAGGCTCTCATAAACTGGCTACAGAGTGGAACCGTGAGTACTTTATTTGACTTTTTGACTCATTTCTAATGGTACGATATGTTCTCGGTTGCAGCCACGTCAATGGAAATGCGGCACTTTATTTATCTGTCATATCAAGCTGTATCACACATGTTTTTGAGTAGTGAAAAATAATTTGATTCCAGTTTATACTGATTGTTGTAGATTTTTTTTCCAGCATGGTGGATTGTTTTTGCTTTTTGCCATTCATGGTGTATTCTTGGTGTTTGCCGCCGTTAAAAACAGAAGAAGAAGAAATAGCTGAAAATGAGCCTCGGTCTAGACTGTGGATTCTGCTTGTTATTCTTGGCTTTCTGAGCATGAGGAACTGCTGTCTGCTTTCCTTATTCCCACAAAGCATCATGTTGTGATGTTACAGATTATGTTCTCACACTCAGTGAACCACAGTTCTCTTAGAAAAAGGCCAATACTAATAATTTATTTTATACACCCCAAAGACGCCTGAAAAAGAATCTTTTGGTTCCATATTTGGATGCTGAAAAGCCACAGAAAATGAAACTGGTTTATTTCTTGGAAACAATTATTATATAACAACCCCTATACCGAAATACTGTCTAAATGACTACAGACAGTTTCTCCTAAGTTACCCAACAAACTATGCAGGGCTGCACATTAAGGCCCTTGCTCTTTGTGCCAGCAATGGAGGCCCTCGCTGACAGCGTTCGATCACATCTGGGAATTCATGAATATCATATTTATGTGGACGATACTCTCCTTTTCATATCTCTTCATATATATGTATATATATATACTATATATATATAGTATATATATATATCCACCAACAAGTCCTCCAACCTGACTTACCATTATGTGTTGTTAACGCTCGAATACAAACAATAGGAGTGTATCAGCGACAGGCGTACCAGAATTTTGTTGCCATGGTAACAATAATAACTGCGCGGTTCAAGTTGTGGATTGAGTCCAGGCACAAAAACTCAGGTCAGGGAAGGTTTAGGAAAAGATAACTGTCTGGGTACTTCCTTAAGTTTAAAGTGCCTTCGTTGTCATGGTTACAATAATAAATATGCGGTTAAGGTCAATGAACAGCGGTATCCCTTGTGAAATCCACCCTAACCATCATTTCATCCCGTCGTATTTGCTGCGACCACTAGAGGCCGCCTGTTGTTAAAACCTGTCAGGTCATTTTTTTTCACCGGAGAAGCTACAAAGCAAAAAGCAGCTAAAAACACAGCCTTCCAACCATGTTGCCAGTTCGCTTGTGCGTCAATAGCCAGGAAGTTTCAGGAGCTGCTCATTTAAAATTAGCAGATAAACTCTCACTGACCTTAGAAATTATACAGCTGAGTTAGAAGTTACACCCTGTGCCCGGTGTACATCTCACTGTGAATAAATGATGCGTTCACTTTCACCCATGGATCGCCTGGTGGTGTAGTTGCATGTTATATAAGTGAAGTCATCGTGAAGCCGACAAGCTCCTGAGAAATGGAGTCAGATACACAACATGATGACTAAAAGAAGCAGCTGTTTTATGTTGAAAGGACTCTTTCAGCGGGGAATATTTGTGTTTATGGTATACAGTGTTTTTCTTTCTGCCCCTTCTTTTCTAGGTCAGAGTTTTTCATAACACATTAGCAGAGAGAAGCTCCATGTATCTGTTCATTCAGCACTGATTAGAGCAGACTCTCTGGTGTAGCTGTCCCCCATGTCAACGACAGAGCTTCACTTTATGATGATGTAACAACATTAATGTAGGTGTCGCCCGCATGTGAGCGGGTCGTCCGTAGAGTCTTCCTCCTATATGTTTAAGTCGAACCTGTGGAGGTTTAAAGCGAAATGTAAAAAACAGTTGAGTGACTTCGACAATGAAGGAACAGCTCGTGTGCAGAACTGTAAGCTCTCATCGTCCGGTGTTTTCACAGCGGAGGGACAGAAACAGTCAGAGGGTCAGACGGGGTCAGCTGAAGGGTCAGAGGGAGAGGAGCGGAAATTTTGCATGTCTCTGTGAGGATGAACTCATGGCTCATTTGGTCTCTTGTCACAGTCATCAGTATTTCTTTCTTTCTTTAATTCTTCCTTTCTTTTTTCATTTCTTTCTTTCTTCCTTCCTTCCTTCCTCTCATTTATAAAATCCATAGCAACAGAAGGAGAGAGGGGAACGAGTGGAGAGAGACTTTGGACGTGTTCCATAAAGTTTTCCTCGGGGACACTATTACAACTCGGCTATTATCAACTTCCTGTGCTGAGCTCCCTCCCTCACACCCTCTGCCTGTCCTGTGTAGCTGCTCTAACTTGTTTACATCTCTCAACATTTTACATCTCTCTCTCCACTTTCCATCACTCTCTTTCATTTCCTGCAACTCACACCCTCCCTCTGCTCTCTGACTTGAGTCTGTTTGGAAATGAGGTACTTAGTGTAGAGGTTAGACGCTCTTTGGGACGAGGGCTGAACTGCTCAGGACTGTTAAGGTAAGGTCAAACTACTTCAGTTTGTACTATTTGTTTGGTATATAACTGAAAGTGTCTGTGCCTTCTGTTGAATTCACTGACATGCAGCTGTTGCTATTTGTAGATTCAGTTGCATGTGATAGTTGAGTTTGTTGCTGTTGCGGAGTTTTCTCCTGCAGAGGTTGCTGTTTTCAGCGTCAAGCGTTACACGCTGACTGGAAAAGGAAAAGTGGATCTTGGATCCGGTTCAGCTCCTACATTGTTTCGACAGCAGATGTCTCACATGTTGCACACACAGTAACTGACCAGCCCTCCACTGCTTTCTGTCTTTGTCTCTGACTTTGAGCAGTTGAAACTTCTTTGACTGTAGTGGCTTCTAGTCTTTGACGGTCAGTGATTAAGGCTCATTGGCTTTGATTTTTACAAATTGTACCACCAAAAAAAAGGAGGTTGTTTAAGATAAATATTCACCCTGATTTCATGTCCCCATGCAGATGTTTTTGTGTTTTCTGCTGCACACACACAGTTTGTTGTGAGTAAGGTTCTCTCATTGTGAGTTGCACCGTAGCGTAAAGTGGTTACTTAAGGTGTTTACTAATTTACTAAGTAGATAGTTGAGAGTAGAGGAATGAGGGGAGAGAGAGACGAGGAGAGGTCCACAGCCTGAATCAGACTGGGCATGTTATTGTCCAGACCACCACAAGGGCACCGCATCACGTTCTGAATTTGAACCCTATCACCAGACAAAAATGGTACTGGACAATTCTGGAAAATTCCTGATTTAATTTAGTTCCAACTCTTTTTTTTTTTTCTTTTTTTACATCCGATGCCGGTGACTTTTACAATTCTCTCTTCCCACAATATTTGCACATGGCAGCTACATCATGGTTAAGGTTAAGGAAAGTTTAGGAAACAAAATCATTTGTTTTACGGTTAGGCAAAGATCGCTTTTGAAAAACTCAAGAGCAAGAAACAATGTTCTTGTCAGTCTGAATAATCCACAAACCTCGCTGTTTGTTCAGTGGAAGGTAGTTGCGGTGAAAACTTCACTCGGCCTGTGAATTTCAATCGCAGATGAACAAAAGCCTGGCAGATTATCAAGGCAGCTCGTATGTAAGGTTGGCTGCTCCCTCTCATCCTCATCCTGTCCACCTTCTCCCCCTTCCTGCTCCTCCCTGCTGACCTACAGCAACAGCATTAAAGCCACTTGCGCTCTGCAATTAGTCTGCACCCTGCAGGCCTCTCTCCAGGGGATAATCCACTGTGAAACACACACACACACACACACACACACACACACACACACACACACACACACACGCTGTCAGATGCACACATGTAAACACAGGAAGCATCATGAGTGTATCATTGGCAGGAAGTTGCAGCTCATAGCTGCTGAGTCAGAGAGCGTAACATGTTTTCAGATGATCTCGTGTTTTGGGATTAGACTGTTTTAGAGTTTTTACAAAACTAGTAGAAAGAGAAAAACCCAAACCTAACTCTAACTCTTTTTTTCATCTTTAAAGCTGATAGTTGGCAAGTTTTTGTGATCAGTGTCACCCCCTCTCTTTCTCCCTGACTTCTCTGCCTCTCTCTGCTGTAGCTGGTGTAATAAAGGCACAACTGCACTTGTAGGCATGAACAGCAGTGAAGAGTGCTGAGCCTTAAATTGACCTATGCCGCAATGCAAATATGGGAAGGTAAACAACAATAAACACAACAGCATTTAGTTTTGTTTTATGTTTTTTCTTAACTCTATTAACACTCACACAAATGGAGATGAACTCACGGAGCTTTATGCACAACTTTTAAGACACTTTAAACAGCTTGTGATGGACTGAATAGTCACGATATTCATAATTGTGTGTGCGTGCCTGTGTGTGTGCGTGTGTGTAAATGAAGCTGTCATTCAGACAAATGGCCGACATTGTGATGGTGAACGGTTTTGTAAAATACACAGAAAATGGGAACCTGAGCAAATGGGTTTAAACATCAGAGTCACAGAGACAGACAGATGGGGAGAGGGGGGAGGTAAAGAGAGAGAGAGGGGGAGAAAGTCTTTCACTCCTGCAGACAGTGTTTTGAAGTCTCCAGGCACTGTGAGTGTAACTTAATTAAAAAGAGCACAAGCGAGGGGGAGAGAGATCTGGCATGGTTCGTGTTTGTGCTGACATTACAGCCTGTTGCTGCTTTGTTTGTGTGTCGGACATTAGATGCTGCTGATGTGTGTGAGGGAGCGACAGAAAGCGAGAGAGAGAGAGAGAGAGAGAGAGAGAGAGAGAGAGAGTCGGATTAGACTCAGATGCAAACAGATGACAGGAAAAGAAGAAAAACACCACCCCCCTCCTTCCTGGGCTCGGCCATTTGGCTGTCAGACGGACCTCAGAAAGGAGGGAGAAGAAAAGAGGGGAAGCGGCTCTGAAGTAAAGAAAAGAAGAAAAGAGGGGAGGGGGGCAGGAACAAGGTAAAAGAGGAGAGGAGCAACAACTCCAACCAGAACAGAGAGAGAAAGAGAGAGAGAGGAGGGTGAGGAGGAGGCAGCGAGTGTCTGATGAAAAGAGAGAGAAGTGAGAGAAAGTGGAGAGAGCAAAAGAGAAAGAAAAGAGTGATAGTAAAAGGAAGGAAAAGAAGAAAGAAGTACTGGAGGAGGAAGAGAAGGAGGGAGGACTAAACACGGGGGAGTTCTCCCGCTCAGGAGGCAGCGATCGTAAAACGCCCTCCTCCACAGCTGTGAACATTGCTGTCACACACACACACACACACACACACTCACTCACACACACTTGCTTGACAGTACTCACATGCTACAAACTCAAGAACACACTCTTTCTTTGTCCTGTCTGTGGACTGTGTCTACACACACACACACACTCACACACACACACATACTAATACTGATAAAATCGGACATAAACCCAGAGGAAAAAGGCAGGGCAGCGATGGGCTGGGAGCATGGAGACTCCTATTGACTTCTACAGGCACTTCTCCTGGCTCAAAAAGGTGAGTCTCAGGGGTTTGACTTTACTTTCACGTCGTTTTCCTCTTCTTTTTTTTTTGACTTTCATCCCACGCTCCTTGTTGCACAGTCTTTTAAAGAGTTTCCAAAGAGAAGATCAGTGTTTAAAGGAAAAGGAGAAGCTCCTCTGTCCCTGTGAGATATTCACTGTCCCGCTTTAGATGCATGTTATTGTCCTGTTCTTATTGTCTTGCTTCCCGGTGATTGACTGTTTTCTGATGTAATTTCCCACAGTTCAAGAGCCGGGCTTCTTCTCAACCCAGTGCAGTTGTTAGGGTGTGTGTGTGTGTGTGTGTGTTATCAGATTAAAAGCATTACCCATCAGCTGATTGTTGTTTACAAAGCAGCGTTGTTGATATCGGAAGATTCAATCAGCGAGAGACTCTTGTCACGCGAAATCTGCCGCTGCTGTTGAGACCCTGTGAGGTTTCAGGAATGAGAGTCTTCAGTGTGGGTTGTTTTGTGATGTCTTCAAACAGCAGATGCTTGTAGATAAATATCGGTGCCTTGTCGAGTCTGCGTCGTCCTTGTGAGGCGCTTTCACGTTGAGCTTGAAATATTCAGCTAAAGTGTGCTGATTTCAGTTTCAGTTTCACCAGCAGACAGTGACCTTTAAACTGTCCTTCAGAGGTCACTCAAGGGGACACGTCCAACAACTGTTCGGGCCATCGCAGTCACAGTCCTCACTCAGAGCATTTGTGTGAAACAGTATCCTGTGATAAACGATGCTACACAGTGACTTTTATTTAATCTTAATGATTTTAATCGGATTTTTCAGAAGCTAATTATGTCGTCCTGAAGAGCAGCAGCTAGTTTTACAGCGCTCATATCATCGTTGATGCTTCTCTGTATGACCTCCGTGATAAATGTGCATGTAAGAGCAAAAATCACAAACAAACAAAACACACACTACAGGTGGCGCTCGTTGTCTCTTTTATAGGCGTCCTCATTCCGTACAAGGCACAGTCGTAAATGTTTTTAACATCAGTGGTGTCATGCTTGATCGTGGGCCGTTACTCTGCAGATTACTGTCCCTCTCATATCTAATCAATCCATATCCCAAAAAAGCAGATACAGTGTCCTGCTGTTTCCAGCACATTCTGCTCTGTTTCAGATTGAACATACTGACGCAGCAGATTAATAGATAGTTGATAGCGTTGTGTTCGGGTCTGAGGTCTGTGCATGGACCGTCTCTGACTGTGGAAGAGGGAACATGTCACGTCTTCAAGCTGCCACAGTGACAGTTAGTTTGAGCTATAACTCTACATCAGATCTGCAGCAGTGCAGTTCAGATGATGGCTATGTTTCTTCAAGTGATCTTTCTCTGTGTGTCATAGTTTCCCATCCATCTGTGTGATGTGTGTTGTCGTGATAGTTGATAGTTGTGTGTTCTGACAGGTCTCATGCTGGGCTGGGCAAGAGGGCAGAAATAAATATCACCATGTTTGTACAAATTGTTGTATAAAAGTGTTTTCAACTGTCAATTCACTATATATCACAACATGGCAAATGTTTGAAACGCCACATAATGAAACTGATGTTTAAAGCAGTTATAATTGTGTTTTTGTCATTTTTCAATATTTTTCAAGTTCAGGGTAACATTTAATATTTTTGATAAATAGTCCTGTGTATTACTGAAAACTGCACCGAGTAAAATAAACCATTTCCAATCAAATCTAACCTAAGATAAACAAACCCACAAAGAGTGTGTGTGTGTGTGTGTGTGTGTGTGTGTGTGTGTGTGTATATGCGTGTGCGTGTGTGTGTGTGTGTTTATCCTGTGGTTTTCACAGTGGTGTGATCAGCTGATTTGATCCGAGTCTGTCTAACATGATGAACAGCGTCATGACAAATATACATCAATCAAATACAGATCTGCATAAACAAGTAAATGACAATTCATCTGCCGCTGACTCACCTTTAAATTCACTTTACATACTCGCTGGAGTTGTTGTTGATTGCCGGGCTGCTCAGACATGAAATTGAATTGAACCAAATTGGATTTAGAAATACGGTGGTGTGACTGGAGAGAGGCTGCCTACGCTAATGTGTGACACGCGCTGCAGGGCCAAATTACATCACACTCAACACTGAATTTAAGAGCAACAAGGGGGAAAGAATATAATACATTTCGTATATTTACAGAGCAGTGGCTGTTATACAGAGACTTTTATCTGCGAATCATTAAAAGTAGGTGGTGTCCTGCGTGTTGTCATGCATTCTTGGACACTGGGATCATACTGTAAACTGCACTGTATGTCATGAGGAGTCCCACCCACTCCACTGGCCACAGCTTTCATTGGAAATGCTCAGAGCACTGAGCAGGAGATCTGCAAATAGCAAAAAAAAAATGAAATTACTCAGTCGTGTCTCTTCATGCAAATGTAGTTGTATACTTTCAACTGCTGCCACTCCTCTTACATCCAACCTTTAATATTTGGTCTGCTGCAGAGATTATTTCCATTACTCTCCACTGAAGTATCCAGAAAAGTGATAATGTGTAAGCACCTAGCTTACACCCCCCCCCCTCCCGATTCTGTCGCCTTCTCTCTCACGGTTCGGCAGGCGATGACAGGCGGGCAGAAACAGACTGGCCTGGTTTCCTTTATCAGCCCCTTCAACTGCTGTGTCAAGTCCCTGAAATGCCCCTGGAGTCTCCGCATTCTGACGGGAATATCTGTGATTACAGCGCATTTAACGCACTTCCTGACTGCTCCCGCCGGAGTGACGAACCGAAGTCACACCGTACTGTAACATTACTGCAAACGAGGAGGAGTTTCAGACATAAACTCTTTTCCGCACTGCTCTTTTTTTCGGTACCTTTGGTGACACTTAATCCAAATATGGTGTCACTGAAGCGTTCAGGCGCTCTCTCTCTTCCCTCCCTCTGTTTCCTTTTCTGTCTTTTTAGTTTACACTATGTTAATAGGTTTAATGTGTCCATATGGTCAGTGTCAGGAAGCCCGGTGTGTATACATCCTCTGAGCTCTCTGGCCTCAGCTGCAGACGGATCATCAAGGATTACATGCTGATTTTAGGGCCTTTTGTCTGTGTTCTTAGACAGTCAGAGGTACATGTGAGGTCAAGTCTGAGCATAAAGCTGTGGTGTGCTGAAAGACAGGAACTGCAGGGTGACAAATATACACAGTCATTTGATCCATTGTTAACATAAAAATATGGTTTAATGCAGCTTTAAGTCTCAGCTGTAGTCTTGATATCATTCATTAAAGACCCCCTTTGATGTAACTCAAGTTTTAAACTTCTATATATAAACTTAAATAATACAAGACATATCATGGGTGAAATAAGCTGCCAGTGCCAGTTACAAGCTAACAAATAGCATAAACAAATAAAAGATGCTAACTGCGCTAACCACAGCATTGTGTCATGCGCACTCTGAATGACAGGCACACACAGACTGACAGGGCTGGTAAAACCAGTGAGACGGTCTACAGGGGTCCCAAATCCAAGTCACGTTGGCCAGTCACACTATGACACACATGCACAGAGTCGATAATGACGATGTCACTTCCCCTCTTGATTTTAAACTGATTTCATAAGCACTCTGATCAGGACTTTTTTTTTTTTTTAACACTTTTATTGTTACGCAAAACAGTGAGGGAAACAAATACAGCAGACAATCTGCCAAATCAACTCCATAGACCATATTAGGAGGGTACTAAGTGGTTGGAATCAAAAGGCATAACATGAAACCCCTTGCCTTGGCAGTGGTGTTGGCTCACAGCAATCAAGACACGCAAACAAACGTTATTCAAATTATTCAGCTGAACAACAAGAATACATGTTAAATCACGCAGATTGGGCCCAAGTTGGGCCCCTTGAGAAACCCCCGCCCCACTTGCTCTGTTACAGCTCAGAGAGGTCAGGGAAGGGAATGTTGTTGTACTGTGAAAATCAGAACACAAGCTTCAGTAACATGTTGATAATTTGTCGCCATTGCTGAGTTATTTCTGGATAAATGGGAGTCAGATGAGTCGGATGATCTTTCATAACTCTGCATCATGTGGCTGTAGAAAATCTAAAGTTGAACAGGACCCGCTCTGTCGGCTGATTGTGCAGGAACCAGTCAGCAGTTTATCTCAGAAACAATCGTGTACCTGAAACATCTGTGGGTTATGGATGCAGCTTGTTGCCTTTGTATAAGTTTATATCTCAGTAAGGCCTTGAGGGAATCTCTTCAAATTCAGCACAAACATTCACATGGACTCAAGCATGATCTTATTAGATTTTGGTGGTCAAAGGTCAAGGTCACTGTGACCTCACAAACCACATTTTCCGCCATAATTCAGGAATTTCTTCACTAATTATGGCACACTTTAACACCAATGTCTATTGTGACATTTTACATCCAAAGGGTCAAAGGTCAGCTTCACTGTGACATCATAATGTTCTGAAAAAACACCTCTGCCCATTATTCGATGCTGTAAACCTAAACTAAACCAGGAGCCTGTGATTCAATAATAATAAGTTTGAATTATTCGGATGAGATCACTGAAACTCATAAAATGAGTGAAATATTTCAATTTAAATTGTAAACAAATTGCATCTTTTCATACATTGTAGTGTAGTCCATTACTACTGACCTTTTTTTCAGGTTGCCTCGGTCTTTATTTATGACTTTTACTCAAACCAGATCATCAACAATCAAATCAAGCTAACTCAGTCAGCTCTATGGAGAAGAAGGTCCAGTAGGAAAATAATAATGTTCAGTTGTTTTCCCTGTGTGTTCTCCAGGTGAACCTGTGTTCTCCAGCCAACAATGAATCCTACCAAGAGCGACTGCTCCGCCTAGAGGGAGACAAGGAGTCTCTGGTGCTACAGGTCGGAGCTATGAGTGTGTGTGTCTATATATGTCTATATATGTGTTTGTGTGTTTGTCCTGTTTACAACCTTGTTACGTTGGTTTTCTCTGAGACCGTTCATGCTTATTTCACAGTTAGAAAGTCAGTTTCACTCTACATACACCATGAAATCACAAAGGTCGCTGGTCCGATTCCAGCTTGGGAAACCTGTGTTGCATGTCACTCCCACCCCCCTGCTCTCTTTCCTTGCTTCCTGTCAGTCTCTTCTTTCATCCTTCAAAAAAGACATAAACAATAATAATTTCTCTGCCTCTGCTTTAGATTCATTGTATCGTCCCACCTTTGTGCTGTAACTTTAGCTCAGTTTGACATGATTACTTGAATCTGCACTGTGAGCATGTGAACCAGGGATTTGTATGGAGGGATTGCCACACTGGAAAAACAGCTTGGTTTCTTGTCTCTGATTGAGGACTTTTGTGTTATTTCAAAAACAAAACATGCCCAGACACCTTCACATCATCTGAGCAGACGGTTACTGATGACTATCACCATCACTGTTACTGTGGCACAACAGAAGATGATATATCTCTGCACCACATGATGTCAACAGGCGTTCTCTCTCTCCTTCTCTGCTCTTAGATCCCTTTAATAACTGGTTCATACAGCTGTGATCTCCACAATCTTCACATTCCTGCTACTTAAATCACAGTTTTCAAACTGCTCCTCAGGCTCTCTTCGCTTGTGTGTGTTTGTTTTATGCTCTGGGGTTGGCCCATGTGAGTGATCTGTTAGTAATGTTAAAGTTAAAGTGCACCACCCGCCTGGACCACTCAGGTTCATAAAGTTCTCACACACATGCACACCTACTAGTTACATAGTCCTCATCTGGTATCAGCTGTGATTGGTCGATATCCAAGGTGGCCGGGGCTTATTCCTCCTGACAGGAGATTTTAATTGGCTGTTGACAGTTTGCCGACGTTATGGTTCTTTGCTTTACTTTCTCTTCACCTGCCTCTGTATTTTGTGAGGCGTTGTCTCACCTCAGTGTGTGTGTGTGTGTGTGTGTGTGTGTGTGTGTGTGTGTGTGTGTGTGTGTGTCAGCATGTGCACACTCTGTCTGTTGTAACTAACTTCCGTGTTGCCTGGTCGGGAACTTTCACCTTCATTTGTGTGTGTGTGTGTGTGTGCAGCTCAGCAGGGGAGAACAGAGGAGGTAAGAGACTAACGTTGGACCTTGGTCTTCAGCATTAGGAGTTTATGTATTCATATCAAAACCATATATTGTCTTCTCATTGCTTTGTGGAACTACAGCTTTAAATAATGGAAGGTAACATAAGGTTGCCTATAACATTTGTCAGGTTTTAGTTTTAGTTTTTAGGCGCTAAATGACACACAGGAGTGTAACTCATTCACATACTTCACATGTTCATTCACTTACTCACGGGGTCATGGTTCGCCTTCATTGTCAGGAGACACAGGCTACCAGATCATTCTCTTGCCTCGTCTCCTGTTTTTTTTCTCCTTGTAATCTGGATTTTTAAATGAAATACATGTTGAGCCAGAAACTCTGCCAGAGTGCCGTGAGACAGAACGTAACTGCGAAGGTAAAAATCATGGAAGCTGAAGTGACAGAGAGTCAGATGCTGTCAGAGGGATTTTGGCAGAGTTTAGTAGTGGAACAAGAGAGTTGTGTTGTGTTGTTATGTATGTGTGTGTGTGTGTGTGTGTGTGTGTGTGTGTGTGTGTGTGTGTGTGTGTGTGTGTGTGTTTTGCAGGAGGTGAATGTGTTGTCAGGGAGATTATAGTAAATGTGTGGCACATTCCTGAGTGACAGACTGCTGAGTAAATGTGTGTTGTTTTGGCGTTGAGGTATGCCAGGGTGAATGCGTGTTTGTGTGGATGAAGGGAAGAGAAAGAGACGTGGTGATGCACTGTAGGAAAAAGGTTATATGCGCGTGAATGCGGTGCAGATGACATTGTAAAACCCTAAAGATGATTGCTGACCTCTATTGCTCCGTCTTGTTTTCTGTGTGTGTGTGTGTGCATCTTGTGTCAGGTTTCTGTCAGTTTTCCTGCATCTGTTCATTCAGCCCTCTCTCTCTCTGGGCGTGCTAACGGAGTACGACTGTGTCACCCGTTAGGTGAGCGTTCTGACGGACCAGGTGGAGGCTCAGGGAGAGAAAATCAGAGATCTGGAAAGTTCTCTGGAGGAACACCGGCAGAAACTGGCCTCCACTGAGGAGATGCTGCAACAGGTAATACACACAGGTACACACACACACACACACACACACACACACACACACGCAAACACACACGTGAGAATAAGCGAGACTATATCTGTGGCACAGAAACTGCTTTAAAAATGTGTGAGAGATAATTTACAGGCCTCCAGGTGGCTAATTACTGCTACGACACCACGTGGGATACATTCTTATGTGTCACATTGGCTTCTTGTTCTTTAATTAAATGAACCCAGAGGAGTATTACTCACCGAAACATCATGTGTATCCTTGAGGTCTAACAAACACGTTGTATGCATTTTCTTCATCATTAATTATTTGTGACTTGAATATTTATTTATTTTCTCCGGGGCATTGCTGTGTTTCTTGGCGTCCGACAAGTACACAAATCTAATATTAGTGAGAGTTTGGTTTAATTCAATTTGACTTGTTTCAAACGTTAAACATGTTTTCGAATGTTATTCGAAGTTATACTATACTATATATATAATACTATAACCGAAAATTAAATTATGTCAATTGAATAACAGACGTAATAATTATTAAGGCAACGTAGTGCTTTTAATTTAACTCAAGTCTAACAGTACAGTTTATTTTTCCCAGCTATGAACAAGAGGTGGAACTGTAAACGAATAAATAAAGGAGCGGCACATTGTTTCATTCACTCCATCTTCTCTCTATAAAGGCCTCACCTGTTCACCTCTGTGGTGGGTTTAACACAAGCGACAAGAACAAGTAGACTTTACAAGTCAAAGCTCGACATTGCTCAGTGTTTTTCCTCGTGTTATTAGTTCAGATAGAGTTTACTCTGAAAACAAACCGAGTATGAAGGTGACCTTTGTAGATAAAGAACCACTGTTGTTTCATGCTTTTCTCAATCCAAAACACTTGACACGGACTCTGCACTGTACTGAGTCCTGAAATTGTGTGTTTTATGTATTTCTGTAGCGTGTGTGAAAGGACTTTACAGGGAATGAGCTGCTCACCCACCTGTTTGACTAATAAACAACATCTGGTGAAACTGTAAATGTCGTTACATCAGATAAGACAGAGATTTATTTGGAAATTCATGAGTAAATGATTGTGTGAAGGCGTGTCGGAGTCGCAGTGAGTAACAGTTCTTGACCGCCCTTTTAATTGTGGCATTGTTTTACTCTCTGAAGGTACATGATTTATTTTACTTCGTGCTTGCAGACACTCGGTCACACTTGTCTTCTTGCTCGCACTAAAATGATTGTTTTTACATATGCTAGCAGCTTGTCTCTGTGGACGGCAGTGTTGGTTGTCCTTCAGCTGAACCCCGCT
Source organism: Seriola lalandi dorsalis (assembly GCF_002814215.2). Taxonomy (NCBI): domain Eukaryota; kingdom Metazoa; phylum Chordata; class Actinopteri; order Carangiformes; family Carangidae; genus Seriola; species Seriola lalandi. Next base: position 37,068 of record NW_019525018.1, on the reverse strand, counting down.
TTTCTCCAAACTGAAATATCTCAACAATGACTGGATGGCTCACTGTTAGATTTTGTACAGACTTTCATGCTCCCTTGTGCAACCAGTGACGTTCCCATCAGCCTCAGCTCTACTTGGTGTTTAGAGGAAAATTTGCAAAATGTCAGCACGCTTAAACCCTGAACCCAGATGGTGGGAATTTGTATAAAAGTGCATGTTAACAGTGTTAGCATGTTGACATTAGCAGTTAGCTCATGTACATAAAAAATTAAAAACATATGTAAAAACATACATATAGCCACATATGTATGTTTATGTATGTATGCTTCAATTGAACACATATGTTATATAAATATATATATCCATCCCAGAGCCTGTCAGTATATGTTGATATTATATACAATGCGTCCAAAAGTCTGAGACCACTTTCCCAATATGGGAAGAAAGACATGAAAAACATACATGATCATGTAGAATTTTTATATGCATGTTGTTTTGATAAACTTGCATGTATATAAATTAAATATATACTGATATATACCATATATAAAATCATCATATAGATATTTTTAATATATGTAAATATACACATTTTTCCAGAGGATGTATCTATGTGATAGTAATTTATCCCCTTATAGGTCACATACAGTAAATGGCAGCATCACTTTTGCTGTAGGGACAGATATATCATATATTACATTTGTGCACGGGGGGATTCCAGCCAACCCTGCTGGAAGCTGTAACACCCCTATACTGCAGACCACACATCACCTAAAGGCCCGTATGAAACAGTGTGAAACTGAATGTCTTCACATCGTTCCAGCTGTTTTCCTTGACATCACCAGTGAGACAAACCCATGAGCTCTGCCAGGCTGAACACAACAAGAACGCGGCTCTGTGTGTTAGAGAATCAGCCTTCTGTCTCGACTCCTCAACAGGCTCTTTGTTCTCGTCACTGTCAACATCGAGGATAAAAAAGGCCACAACCCCCCGTCAAAAAAAAATACTCCACCAGGGCTGTGCCACTCATCATCTTTATCCAGCCTGCTTTTTTTTGATTGACTAATTTATACAGTCTGCTCTGATTTAGAAAACACAGCAGGAGTAAAAAAAATATCTCCCTTCTCTTAGGACAGAAGTTTTCCTCTTCTCTGTTTTTCTCACTTGTAATTGTTTTTAGCACCACGCTACTGTTGCAATAAAATGGAAGCCGTTTGCTTTGTAGCTAACAGAAGTGTCATGTATTGCAGCCACAGTTGTTTTCACGGTCTGCAGTGTTTAAAACAGACTGTCGATCTCCACCTGCTGCTGCTGCCCCTGATCTTTACAATGCTCCACGACAAGTGATTGTGAGTCTGGAGGTTTTATTGGGTTAAGCTTCACTGATCTGCAGCTGTTGTCCTGGTTTGTGTGTGTGTGTGTGTGTGTGTGTGTGTGTGTGTGTGTGTGTGTGTGTTTACGGTGTGTGTGTGTGTGTGTTTACGGTGTGTGTTTACGGTGTGTGTAACATGGTCCCATTTCACAATTAATAACTGCTGGTTAAATAGCTAATGAGATATGAGATGTTTGCTGAGGGAGATGAAGGTGGAGTGTGGAGGAAGATAACAGTCATCTGGTTCAGGGTTTGTGTGTCTGTTGTGTTGCATTCTGTTGAATCTTTTGTGTGTTTATCATCTCCCAAAATCTGGGCCTCTTAAATCTCCTCAATATATAATTAGAAAGCAAGTTTGAAGGATTTAAAAGGTGACAACATGTCTGCTCCTGCTACAGGATGTCCTCTGTCTGTGTCACTGTCTCTTTCTGTAGAGTGTGTGTGTGTGTGTGTGTGTGTGTGTGTGTGTGTGTGTGTGTGTGTGATGAAGACACAGAGTGTCCATCCAGCCATGTAACATTATGTGTCAGTGTCGCAGGGCTGCTACTTTCTGTGGGAACCACGACTAATCTAATAAGAAATAGTCCTGAGTCAGCACACACACACACACACACACACACACACACACACCACACACACACACACACACACAGTACAGTTTTCTCATGCTAGAGGGAATCCACCCACACATGTAGTCATAATGTGACTACATGTTCTACTGTGTCTATATTTTCTGTCCATAACAACACAAACACACACACACACACGCACACACACGCACACACACACACACACACGCACACACACACACACACACTCACAAAGCTTCAGTCAAGGGTCATTATCTTTTTTTGACAAAATTAATCAACTCTTCTTTCCTTCTTCTTAGTGGAGCAAAAAGAGCCAGATATTTCATCTAAGTGAAAACAAAGAAATTAATTAATTTAATTTAATTTTGGACTTAATTGACCAGAAACTTTATAAGGAAAATTAAATAAATCCATGTTGTGTCAACAGCTTGTCGCCCCCAAGTGGTCAGAAACTCAAATAATACTTCTTTAATTTGATGGATTGAAATAATTGGAGACTGGACACAGTCTGAAAGTGAAAGGACATAATATTTTTGAATGTGGTCAGAGATAATGTAACGTGTATATGTTTTCTAATTATTGGGGTAAAATGAGCTCGGCTACT
>NW_019525018.1:2567-34473 GCF_002814215.2 Seriola lalandi dorsalis | reverse complement strand
AGCCATGTAACATTATGTGTCAGTGTCGCAGGGCTGCTACTTTCTGTGGGAACCACGACTAATCTAATAAGAAATAGTCCTGAGTCAGCACACACACACACACACACACACACACACTCACAAAGCTTCAGTCAAGGGTCATTATCTTTTTTTGACAAAATTAATCAACTCTTCTTTCCTTCTTCTTAGTGGAGCAAAAAGAGCCAGATATTTCATCTAAGTGAAAACAAAGAAATTAATTAATTTAATTTAATTTTGGACTTAATTGACCAGAAACTTTATAAGGAAAATTAAATAAATCCATGTTGTGTCAACAGCTTGTCGCCCCCAAGTGGTCAGAAACTCAAATAATACTTCTTTAATTTGATGGATTGAAATAATTGGAGACTGGACACAGTCTGAAAGTGAAAGGACATAATATTTTTGAATGTGGTCAGAGATAATGTAACGTGTATATGTTTTCTAATTATTGGGGTAAAATGAGCTCGGCTACTTGTATGGTCGCCTTCAATTTTTTCATGGAAATCAATGATTTAAGTAATAATGATATAAGTACAAAGACAACAGTCACCTGGATGTCAGCGTATGACACTTACATGGAGATCAAACTGTTGATGATTTTCTGAGACAAAATGTGAATATTTAGTTTTGAAATCACATTCTTTGGGTGCTAATATCTGATCTCTGCTGTCTAACTCCGTCATATTTAAACCGTTGATTTTTGGAGGTAAGTGCCAGCTCTTGTAAGGGATCTATAAATGCTGTAGAGTGGATAATTTGTCACGTGCTGTTCTTCATAATTAAGGGAAAGCAAATGGTAGGCAGCTGAACTGTGGCCACAGAGTCCTGATAAATTACCTCTAAAGACTGCAGCTTACCCCGCTGTAAGTGACACCGGTGTTGCAAACTGATAGTCAGCTGCCATAACTAAGCTGATTTTTTTGTGCATGTGTGCGTGTGTGTGTGCGTGCATGCATGCTTGTGTGTGCGTGTGGCTCCTGAGCTAGAATGATTATGGGGTATTAGCTGTCTGTCTGTGGCTGTGGTGTTGACACAATGCATTTACCATGTGATCTTTCCATTTGGAGGGTATGGTGTCCCACTGTGGTCAAAGAGAGTCGTCCCTAATGTGTTTAATACGGCATCCACACCAAACGTGTCACCACTCCACTCAGGGAGATGATAATTCTTTATAGATAGATCTTATAGATAATTCTTCAGAGATAGATCATCATAGATAATTCTGTATAGATAGATCTTCATAGATAATTCTTTAGAGATAATTCTATATAGATAATTCTTAATCGAGCTTATATGGCTGTAGTGTGAGGGTTTCCAGAGGGCAGTGTTGTGCAGGAGCGATGGGGACCATTCGGCTGTCAGACTGACATGAGCGGGTGGTGCTTGCCTGGAGGACTTGTATATATACTTGGACAGATATATAGTCCGCGCTCAGACTTCCAAGACCCACATGGCATCCGGCCACCAGAACTCTCTGTCCTCTTGTAAAAGAAAAACGAGCCCATAGGTCGTCTGTGCGAGCAGCTCATTATGACTTATAGTTACGTCTCATTGTTAGGCGTAACAACAGTAATTATGATATCAGGGGATGTAGCATAAAGAGCGACGATGTCCGCAGTGGGAGGAGGTGGAAGGATGGGTCCACCAAAACACAGGAGACTTCTGGCATGTTTATTATTGTAACCATGACAACGAAGGTCCGGTATGCCCGCCGCTGTAGGGGCGCTATCTGAGAAGACGCTCCCATGGGTCGTACCAGAGGATATGATGCAGGACTTATTGGCTAAACATGATCATGTTAGTACTGTCACTGTCAGCATGTTAGCATACTGATGCTAGCATTTAGCCCAAAGCACTGCTGTGCTCAAGCCTCACAGAGCATTTAGCAAAAATTCTTGTTCAGTGTTGTGTTACATTGAGTTTGACCTACTTGCATTGTCATTGTTAGAATACAACAGAAAAGTCAATATGTGTGTATTAATGAATGAGTGATGTACTTGAACCCTTCATTTCATTTTCTTTACATCATTTAGCAGTAAAATCTAAATTTGCTGTGTTCAAAACAGGAATAAACATAATTAAGTTTATGTTTTTTCACATCTGCCTCTGAAATAATTTTATTTTAACAAGGATGGAGCAAGAAGTTGGATGTCAAAGTGCTTAAACAACAATCGAGGGCGACTCGAGTTTGATTTTAGCAAAGAGGAAGTGGGATTGGGAGAAATTTAGACCAGGAAACGAAAGCAACAGACACGCTGAGAGTTTAGCAATGAGATATGTGTTTTGTGTGACTTGTTCATGTTGAGTGGCCTGCATATCCTCTCTCTCTCTCTCTCTCTCTCTCTCTCTCTTTTTAGACACACTTTCTTTTTCTCTCTCCCATGCCAAAGAAGCACAGAGATATATTAATAGAGTCCTTAGCTCGCCTGTGTGTGTGAGTGTATATATTTAGCTTTTCGGGGTCTGGGCCCCCAGCCTGGCCTGTTCAGTCAGTGTGGGAAGAACATTGTACCGAGTGGAGTCGCATGCTGACCTCTCACTGCGCTGATCTCCGATTCGTGTGTGTGTGTTTAACGTTTTCTATAGGTGTGGATTGCAAGTGTTTCCCATGCATCTAACTCACAGTGTGTACATGTGTGTTCTCCTCAGGAGCTGATAAGCAGGACCTCTCTAGAAACTCAGAAGCTGGATCTGATGGACGAGGTGTCCTACCTCAAACTGAAGCTGGTTAGCATGGAGGAGACGCACACCAACACACACCCACAGGATCCTACGGACACAAAGCAGAACAAGGCTGAGGTATGGAACGGCAACAAACCTTTGTGTGTTTCTGTGTGTTTCTCTGAGCTAATGCTGCTCAACTCAACAAACTCAGAGCTGCAACTTCTGCATCTTTGATCCAGAGGTTAACAACTTAAATGATGCCCGTATTTAATGTGCTATAACCATAGATCCCTGCAGAATTTGCCTGAATATATGCATATTTATATATACCATTGATGTAGAGTTGAATAAAAATAGGTTAAAGCCGCACAAACTCAATACAACCAACTATACATTCTGTTTCAAAACTTTGTTACACATCAGTTTGATGCTGCATAGGGTTTGGCAGTAACTGTATCAAACATGAAATGACAGACATTTGTCTATATGATATTTTTTATGGTGAGATGTTTAACATAGCTCTCCCTTTAATATCTCTGTTTGTAGTGCGCCATTGTTGGCAATGTTGCAGATCAATAAACAGTGATTTATTGGATTTACAAGCTTTTCATATCAATTTGATCAAGTACTAGGTATTCAATGAAGTAGATTAGCCAAAAACAAGACATTCCTCTCTGGCTATTTTATCTATAAACTGTTTCTCAGTGAAATTTCCAGAATGATATCATGATATATCACTATGTTGATAAAAGAAATAAGGAGATTTTTAGCCACGTTAGAGACATAGCGTTAGGAATGGTGATATGATTGGTCCACCACTTTGGTCCTTGGAGGGAAATGTCTCAACTATTGAATGGATTGGCATTTAATGTGGTTCCAGACATTCATGTACCCTTGGTATAACTTTTTATCTGTTGTCTTCAGATCACAAATTTTACTTTGCCCAGTGGTTTATGATGAAATACCTGCAAAACGAATTCGCCAGCTGTACTTTGTATTTGGTGCTAATTAGCAAATGTTAGCATGCTAACGCACTAAACTAAGACGTTGAACATGGAGAACACTATGTCTGGTAAATATCAGTTTGTTAGCGTTGTCATTGTGAGCATGTTAGCATGCTGGTGTTAGCATCTAGTTCAAAGCACCAATGTGAGTAAGTGCAGCCTCGTCTTCTTTTTAGGATCTTCAGCAACTGAGTTGTTTGAAGGCACCTGTCATTTTACCAGCGCTAGGTCAACATCATTCGAGACTTAGCCAACACAACTCAAGACCACAGGTCACACTGTTACTTATTGGCATAAAGCAGAGTGAAAAACTAAAGTACAGCCTCACAGAGCTGCTGAAGTAGCATGACTCATGGCTTTTAGTCCTGTTTTCATATCTCCCTCCCTTAATGCTGTTATGTAACCATATGATCTGTGATATGATCATGTCTTAAATAATAACATGATAAACTGAGCTTGGTGTGTTTATCCTCTTGTGCATCTGTCTAGCTGTCACGAAAATAAGAGTCAAACATTCAACCATGCTTTAGTCTTTGTTCTTGTCTCTACTGAGCCCCCACGTGGCGCCTTAGATCAATGAACCCCCCCCCCCCAAAATATACAGCTTTAAAAGATGATGCAGATGTTTTTCCGTTGTTGTTGGAATAAAAAGAGAAGCCATACACCATTCCAGACATTATTCTCTTGTCTGTGAACTAGAAGAAAACATTCAACCGGGGTTATGTAGGGACACATGTGGCTGCTCTTGTTACTCTTAGAAATGCAGTATAAGGATGTCTGTCAGTTGTTTGTCTGTTTTCAATGTTTTCATTGTCTGACTGCTGTGGTCACAGTACCACCAAAATAGATTGTTTCACATAAACACTAAACTGTCCCTGTTAGGCTTTTTGGGAAAAGAACTTTCTTGGCTTACAAGTGCGTTTCTTATCTGTAAGATCTCTTTTTGGTTGGAATTTGTGTTGCTCGTTTATTTGCAAGTTCCACCATCTTCTGCTTAATCCACTCCAGCTGCTGGAGATGCTCAGCTACCAGAGGCAAATACTCTGAGAAGTCACAGTTTAGTGACTTCTGTATGACTTTATATACTGAAATGAATGGAACAAACTTGTTTGTGTGATATCACCTGTTGGCTGATGGCAGATGATCCGAGCACTAAAGAGGACTGTTATTGGTGGAATGTGTTTGATGTGGACTGTCAGACCGACAGATCAGTTATGAACTTCAGGGTTGTCAGCTGGTCGTAGAGGGGACCATGCATGGACCATGAGGGAAAGTTCATACTAAACAATCCTACCGTCGATACATTCTGAGTACTTTTTCACTAAATAACTGTCCTATTATTATTACTATGAATAATCATCCACACCAACATGGACATTAGTTGTTGACTAGGGATGCACAATATGAAACATCTTCCTCATGTATATGATTTGTAGGCTGGGGCGTCTCTGTAGCACCACAGCACTCATGGTGCAAACAATGCACAACAGTGTTATGACAAAATTGCAGCTCCTGCGATTTAGATGTCACACTTGGCCATATTTTGAACCAACCAATTCAACCACCCAACTCACTGAAGACCTGACTGCTTTGCCCCATCCACTAAAGAGGGAAAAACAGCATTAACGTCTTACTCAGTTCACTGTTTTAAGAAATTCAAAACTTCTGGTTCTTTGGGCCACCAATAATAAAAACAGTTTTCACTAGAAACTCTAATGTTGACAAAACCAATTCTCCAACTTCCAAAACGTCAATCGGAAGTTGCTACAGTTGTTGTCTTTCATTATTGGGCTTTCCTACAGCAAAAAGTCATACAATAACATCCACAGTCTAATCCATCCAGCCAGATCTGTCGCCCAGACAATGAGCAGACAAACTTGCCCCCATCCAACCTTACTGGCAGAGGTAATAATGAAATGTGTCTGGATGAGGTACAAGCTTCCGTGTGGAGGTTTTAAAACAAGCCAGGACACATCGAACATGTCTCCAAACAACACCCCCCCGCTGACAGCCTGCCACACAGACAGCTGACAACGAACCATAAAGTGAACACAAAAAAAAAATCCATTTAAAAAGTTATCCTCTTTTACTTTGAAGGCCTTCAAAACCTATTTTCTCTTTAGAGCTGCTTGCTATGAGCAGTGAGTTTCTAAATGAACACAGTATTTTCTGCCGAAGTTTGAACAGTTTTGATAATTTTGCATGAAAGATTTCTGCATTTTTGTTTTCAAACTTGTTTCGCACCCAAGTGTAGTTGAGCAGTCTTTGCTTGTTGTCACTAGTTTCTTTGTGGAGACTTCGTTGTGACACCCAGCTGCTCCCCACTGGCACCGCAAGATACTAAAGCTGCTCTTGTGGTTTGCCCGTGTGTGTGTGTGTGTGTGTGTGTTTGTGTGTGTGTGTGTGTTTGTGTGTGTGTGCTATCTATCACAAGGCATCCAGCACCCAGGGCTGTGCTTTCATTGAATAAACACGATACAGCATTTTTGACACGCAGATGCCCATTTTCTGCACATGTGGATGGAGTGCGATAAGCATCAGAGGAAGTCGACAGACAGGGAGAGACGGTGAGGAGAGGGCTTGGCAGGAGAGAGGGCACAGGGCAGAGAGAAAAGGAACAGAGGGAACAAGATGAGAGACAGTGACGGACAGACTGAAAGATAAAAAATGACAGAACCTAGGCTGCTGTGCAGATATTGTTTTCTGTCCTGCAAGGCGCAAGACACAAAGTGAACATGCAGGACATTCACACCACAAAACACTGCAGGACGTAACTGTCAGCAGTGTCTGCCTGTGCAAAACTTAAGTGTGATACGACTCTTCTGTTAACATTTTTGCCTCCTGTGCGAAGCTCATAATTTTTCCAGTAACTCAATCACAGTAAGTCACATTTTTTAAAAAATGAGTTAATGAGTAAGATTATATAATTTATCAATTTCAGCAACATCTTTGGTGCAAGTAAGAACTCATTACTTTGGTGCTTTGGCACTGGCTGTCATTTCTACCCAAGCTTTTACATTTTACTCAGCAAAGTAATCTCATGGGCTACAAACAAACAAGGGGTCAGACAATCAAAGAAGTTATAAAAAGACAGTTTAGTCAAATTATCTAAACCGTTTTATTTAAACTAGAGTCAGTGCACCTGAAATGTTCCAGTGAGAAACGGCACCTAGTAGCAGTGATAATGCTAAATGAGGCTATACACAGAGTTAGCTCCACAGATAGAGACAATATGACCATCAAGTGAGAGCACAGGTTAAACTTAGCACAACGTTAGCATAAAAAAACATTATCATGCTGCACAAGTTAGAGCATTCTGGTTATTATGTTCATAACAGTAGCGTGTTAGCATGCAAAATACACCAGACACTGGATATAGACCTGTGCTACATTAAAGCTAAGACTGAACAGTTTTCCTACTTAAGCCAATCAACTTATTACTTTTGCACTTCATGCAGTTTTAGGCACAAAAACAACTTTTCTCCTCATAAGCTCTGTGTCATTTTGGGTCATTTCTACCTCATGCCTGCGAGCGCATCTCACTGATGATGCTGCACAGACACCCATCAAACCGCACTGCTCAGCACATGTTGGCTGTCATTACAAATTTAGATTTTTGAACCAAGGAGGAAGATTTAGCCACTTCCCCCTTTGGTTATGTGTTTCAGTGTTGGAAATATGAATAAAAATGACAACATAAATTTAGACGGCTTAGTGTGGGTGTAGCTAACAAGCTAACAAACCTTACCAGCTAGCTAGCATTTGCTCACAATGCTGGAGTACTATAGACACCTTAACTTATTTCCAGAAGGGTATAAATCAGTGATGAAATCTGAATGTTGAAATAACTTTAAAGCAGAAAATGCCAATGTCAATCCATATAATAGTTGTTTAGATATTTCAGTCTGGACCAAAGTGGTGGACCGAGGTCCTATTCTACCTAATCACAGACAGCGGCAATCATTAAGTATATTTAGAGTCACATGTCAGACACACGGGGACTTCAGCACTGGTTTGTTCAGAGAAGAAAGAGCTGCTCTCATTAATTTCCTCAGATTTGATTTTCAGGCTCAGGATCAGGGATCACAAGGCTGCTTGTCTGAGCTGGAGGCTCAACCACCTAAATCTCCGTATCAGATGAGCCACTGTGGGGTCTAACAGAGCCGTTTTAACACTGACAGGTTGACGCTTAGTTGGTGTAGTAATGAGATACTGTGTCTGTGTGTCTAATAGACACGCATACACACCCAAACGCAACATATCCGACGCACAACGGTGGTGTTTGGCTTTGGTGACGTTACGATGGAAACTGACACTGGTCTACATTTTTGTCAGCAAAGGTCGTGTGTGTGCATGATGCCTGTGTGTGTGTGTGTGTGTGTGTGTGTGGTTAGTAACAGCTGCAAGGCTCTGGTGGGCCTGAGGAATGTCTGGCATCCATTCTGAGCATTCCTGAGGGCCAAACACTTTCACCTCAACACACAAACTCACTGCTGTGTGATGAGCACCTCCAATTGGGGGCAGCTGTGGCTCAGGAGGTAGAGCAGGTCCACTTATCACACGGTGGGCAGTTCAATCCCCGGCTCTTCCTGTCCACGTATCGGAAGTGTCTCTGCGCAAGACACTGAACCCCAGGTCGCTCCTGGTGGACGGAGCAGCAACTTCGTCGGCGTCTCGGTGTGTGAATGAGTGAATGAGAGGAACATTGTGAAACACTTTGTCTGTTGAAGTGGAAAAGTGCTGTGTAAGTGCAGCTTCTTTACCGTTTCAATTGCCGAAACACATTTTCAGGAACAAGATTTTGAATTTGATGACCCTGCATTTTTTTGTCTTTGTGCCTGGCTGTGAAAAACAGAAAAAAAAAAGATGTCACAAGCCCAAGAGTTGTGACATTCCCTCACTTTGTTTAAAAACCAAGAAAAGTTTTGAGGGTTGTTTAGCCGAATGTCTCTTGTTGTTTCTGTTTGTCTGTCTGCAGTATCTCTGTCTTGTCCTCTCTTCCTGTTTTGCTCTGTGGGCTTTTATATTCTGGATCATGTCCCTGTTTCTACTGGGACCAGGCTTGGCTGGAGTTTCAAATATCTCATAATAAGCATGGTCCTCACTCAGGGTTGGGCTATTACATCGATGTTTGAGACCCTGTAATGGTCCACCGAAAGAAGGATATTGATTAAAACAACACAACAATACATCTGTTTGCCATTTTGGAGGAGTCTGCGGCGGCCCGGTCGTAGCCAGCTGCAGACAGTCCAACAGAAAAGAATACGACAGTTGTTTTAAACGGTATATTTCTTGTGCATACCGACAGAAATTACTAGGAATGTTAAAATCAAGTTTGTTTTGGCTCCATTCCAATCTGAGTCCTTTAATGTTGGACATCTGCCATTATTTTTTTCACAACTGCATCTTTTCACATCTGCCCTGAGGCTGCTTACTTTGGTAGAAAGTATGTGTTGATATTTAGGGAAGTTACTTTTGGGTTGCTCAATGGTGTGTTATGGCTTGTGTGTCGTTTGTGCTGTTGTTTTTTTTCTCCATTTCATCAAGAACTTTTTTTAGGATCAGAGTTTTCAGCAATCAAGATATGGAAACAGGCCCAGATACTGACTGAGATTAACAAATAAGTTAATGTCTCATTCTCCTCTCCTCTCCTCTCCTCTCCTCTGACTTTTCATTTATTCCTGTTTTCTTCTCCTCATCTCACATTTCACCTCCTCCATTACCTTTCATTCGCCCTCCATCGCTCCATCCCTCCCAGTGTGTGGTAAATCTCATCAGTGAGCTCCAGGAGCAGATGTGCAGGTTTCAGGCAGAGATCAGCACTCGCATCCAGGAGAAACGGGCCCTGGAGGAGAGGGAGGCCCAGCAGGGGGAGCCCACAGGCAGCCAAGCCCAGGGCCACCGCCCTCAGCTCGAGTTAGCCGGCTCAGGCCTTAGCCTGTCTGGCTCTGACGCCTGGATGCACAATGGAGGACAGACTGTACACGTAGGGAGACTTGATGGATGAACTCATCTTCCCTTCCTTCCCCATCATTTCTTCTCTTCTTCTCTCCTCCCTTTTTAACCAGACCACACACCACCCGGTATTTGGAAATTTCCACAGAATCAAACTAACATCCTCTCGTGAAGTGTCTGCAGAGTGTCTGTGTGTTCTTCGTAGGATGCTGGGGTCACGCTGTACTCCGGTTCTTGCAGATATGGAGACTATTGATTGCTTTTCCAAATGTTTCCATACATTTGAGGAGTTATTGAGGTTGTTGAAGCTGAAATGCGACAATATCGATTAAGTAGAATTAACCTTCGAAAGCTACATGTAGCTCAGGCTGCTGTGAAATGTTTGCAGGTGGATGAAACTTGCATCTTTTTCTGCTTGACTCCTCAAATATTTGAAGCATTTGGAAAACGTGTGTTTCAGCCCTGATCTGGACATTGTCCTTACAAATCCTTTCAACTTGGGTTTTGGATCAGGTATAATGTTTTTATTTGATTTGCTGTAGTCTGCTTGCATGACAGTGGTTCCTCCCTCTACTAACAAAAGTTTACCTCTGTCCGTTTCCTCCTGCACTGACCAGGTGGATGGGTCATGTAACGGTTTGTACAACAGTACGTGCGACTGTACAGGGTTTGCTTGGACAGTGGTAACTTTGTGGCTGCCAGATGTGCAGCCTGGATGGCTTTCAGTTCTGCTCTGGGTTCATCCTTTTCCTGGCTGCTGATAACTGCACGCTGTGGTGTCTGTTTCAGGAGGATCAAGTTTCCTTTATTAATCACCGGACTGTTCAGCCCTGGAGACCTTTAACTGCACTGAATGTGAACCTGATGTTTGAATACCCTCCCGTCCAAATTTTTGAATGTTTACAGTTGAGTAATAGACAAATTTGGCTTTGAAAAAAAAGATTTATGCAGTAAAAAGGTGCTGTGTTTTGGTTTTTCCACAGGATTTGTTACAAGAAGTGAAGCAGCTGAAAAGCAAAGTGGAGGAGTTGGAAGGAGAGAAGAGCCAATATGAAAGAAAACTAAGAGCAACCAAGGTACATGTAACACATGATCCAAACATCTGTATCTCTGCCAGTGACTGGATATAAAAGTGACAGTAATGATAATGTGCAATAATAGGCGGAGATGAAAAAAGGAAATAAACATGGCTGCAGGGTTTATGTGATCCCATTATATCAAAACTTTACCAGAGTTTACAAATGGATGTACAGTCATTACTACAACATATATATAGTAGATCTGAGAAGAACAGGATGATGTAGTAACTGTACACGTTTAAAATAAATCTGATAATATGTTGGACAATAATAACTTTTTATAATTAAAGTTTTTATCATTTCAAACACGGTACAGAACGGCTCATGAAGGACAAGATGCAAGAAAATTAATAAGTAGATAAATAAATCAAATCAGACAGTGGCAAATAAGAAAAGACACAAGTGTTCGTGGATACAGGGAAATCGAATTGTAGGTAATCCAAATTATTGGTGTGAAAATAAATGCACCTGTTCATTTGGTTGAGTTTAGTATTGTTACACTAAAGTTTCTAATAGTTAGAGGAACCATAAAATCTGTAAACAATTATTTTTTAAGCACATAAAATTAAGGGATAATCTTGATATCGAGATCGTTTCTGCACCGTTTCCAGTGTTTATGCTAAGCTAAACTAAGCTAAGCTAAGCTAAACAGCTTCATATTTACCGCACAGAGGTGAAAGTAGTGCAGCTCTTCTTATCAGACTTTTCAGACTTTAAATAACAGGGTTACACTCAGATTTCTGCAGCGACCTCATTTCTAAAGTGTCATGTACACTACAAACCCGCTTTCTGTATCCAGGATAGTGGATTAGAGAAACCTGATTTTCTAAGACAGACTCCTCCTGGAAAAAGCTAAATTCTTGAACATACTGTACGTGTAACTTGGTTTTCTAACATATTTACATAAACGCATGTGCATGAGAAACACTGTTGAATGTGTCATTGTGAATGCAGAGCAGCTGTGCAAAAGCAGAGATCAGACCATGTAGCGAAACAACCTCATATTCATATTTAGTTTAGAGGATTAGTAAGCAGTGAGTATAAATTTACTAGTGAGGAAATGAGGTACAAGTACGTCACGATACAAAGACAAACTGCAAAATTATTTTCTGTAACAATGTCTCGTGGAGACGACGAACTTCCCTCACCTTTAACTACTTACAACACCGCTCTTCTGATCTCGCTTCTGATCGCCCTTTAAAGATTAAAGGGAAGATTAATAAAAACTTTTCTACACAGGTTTTCTTTATCTATAGTTCAATCACTTTATAAGACACGTTCTGCTTCCACTGAATTAAACATTAAAAACCAAAGACACTGTTTTTTTTTGCGCACTCACTGAGCACTTTATCAGGAACACCGTATCAATATTGGCTCTAAAACAGCTCTTCGTGTCATGGATTCACACCAGCAGCAGCACCAGCCTGGACTGTTGACACGAGGCAGGCTCTGATAGGCTCACAGCAGTTGTAAAGAGCGGCTGTCTGAGTTACCGTAGCCTCTCTGTCAGCTCCAACCAGTCCGGCCGTTCTCCTCGCTCTCCTGACCTGTATCTGCGTGATTTTACGCATCGGGCTGCAGCCACATGATTGCAGGTGTACAGGTGTTCCTAATAAAGTGCTCGGTGTTTCATCATTTTATGGACATTTTTTAAAACTAAAAAATTCATTTTTTGAAAACTAAAATTAAGAAATTAAAATAATTGTTTCTGAGTTCGTAACATGACTTTATAAGAAAGGACCAGCAGGGTTTAAGTGGTTAATTTCTCTCTCCTAACACATTGTTTGTCACTGGTTCATTTGAAGGAGGTTAAACTGTTGTTGCTTTCTCTGTGCTTACAGTGCTTCCTTCCTCGTCTCCTCCTCCTCTCCCTCCTTCACTCTCTGTATCCTCTCTTCTTCTCTATTAACCTCTCTCTGCGGCTTGCTCTCTTCACTTTTTTTCCGCTCTTCTTTTCTCCACATCTCTAAATCAACCCTGTCATTACTCTCTTCCTGTCTCTCTCTCTCTCTCTCTCTCTCCTCTCTCTCTCTCTCTCTCTCTCTCTCTCTCTCTCTCTCTCTCTATCTCTCTCTCCTCTCTCTAGCTCTCTATCTCTTACTCTCTCCATGTGTGTTACCAGTCGCTCATGACCCAGCTGTCCAGCCTCAAGCTGACTGTGGAGCACACACAGCTGGAGAAGCAGCATTGGGAGGAGCGCTGGCGCAGCGCACAGGTGCCTTCTCTTCCTCCTTCTCTTCCTCCTCCTCTTCTGCCTCCTGCTCTTCTTGCTCGTCGCTTCTCTGTGTTTGTTCCTTTCCTCTGATTAGTCCTTTCCTAACACTCTGCCTCCTTCTGTCCTCTTGCTTTTCTACCTCTCCCCCATACCAGTGTTCTCCATTTGCACTTCTCCACTTCTTCTTCTTCTTCTTCTTCTTCTTCTTAAATTTCTTATTTTGGACTCGCAGCTCTTCTTTCTTCCTCCTCCTGATCCTCCTTGCTTTGCTGTTTGTTGGTCTTGTGATGGCTGAACATTTGTCACAATCACAAATGTTCAAGTAGGAAGGAACGGGAGACAGTTCAAGAGTAAAATTTGATATAAAAACGTCCAGATTCTGACACGGGTGAAGCATCAATGTGCAGAAGCAGAAGAAAATCCATCCGTCTGCCTCTGGCTGTCTCTCTCCCTTCCTGTGAGTCTGCATGGATAATATAAACCTGTACGCCTGTGATGTGTACGCATCACTTGTGTGGTTATGCTGAGTTTATGTCCCCTTGTTTACTAAGGATATAACCCAGATGAAGTAATGATAGACCCTGACTCAAGCTGCTTTAGAGAAACCCCCATGTTGACGTCACAGACGGACAGTGAGTCTTATCTACTGAGAGATGCTTTTGAAAGTGTAAAGAAACCAAACATTTCATAGGCTCTGTAGAATTAGTTCCCTTCAACATATAAAGCTGTTCGAAACTATTTAGTTCAAGAACAGACATGATTTTTAGCTGATGACAATCACATAATCATATAATCTCTTTGAATTCTTCTGTGGCATTCCCACTTTATCGTGCTTCTATTGTTGGCTCCTAGGCTTTTATTGTGAAGCAGCTGTTTTCTTGCACCTGTTGCTTGTAACTGTCGTTCTTCAATAGCTTTGCTCCAAATGATGCTCATATGAGTGAACTTATAAATTTCTTATATTCGCTTTTACTGTGAAGAGGAAGACAGAAAACCAGGTGAGAGCGAGAGGGGTGCAAGCAACAAAGGTGTCCAGCCGGAGTTGAACTAGAGGCGTTGTGGCTGGGAGATACCAGGGTGCTCCCTGATACAGAGGGACAGCTGGAGCCAAAACTATAATTCACTCTTTAATTCATCAGTCGTGGGCTTTAGTAGGACTGATGAGAGGTGGACAAACACTTTCTCTGACACGAGTGTCACCAAGCCCTTAGAGTCGTCAACACCACCTTAACAGAGATGTGAACTGATGCCGAACAGCATCGTACATCAGGTGTGGTTGTTGTATCGTTCAGATTGTCTTTTTGTTTTACTGACCCTTGTCCAGATCCACTGCAGGTTGGTCCTTGAGTGCTGATGTAGTTTATGTAGCTATGGAGAAAACCCAATTAATGGCAGACTTAATCTCTGCACTAATCCAGTGCCTCGTGAAGGTGGTACTTAAAAAACAGGGTGAGGACTCGAACAAAGACATGCTTGAAATGCAACAGAAATCCTGGAGGTAGAGCTCTGTGACTGGTAGATTTTTATACAATTTACAACTGTAGTTTCTGAAAGGTCGTCTCTGTGTATTCTTGTCAATGACTTTAGGACCTGGCCCTGCTTTGAGTTGTAGTAGACTTGTTCACGGCCTGGTTGGTTTTCCTAGTCTGAGCTTTCGAGAGATGCACCTGCATCATCGACGGCTCACGAAGCTGTCTAATCTCATAAAGCCTGTAATTTAACAACAATTTATATCTCATCCCATGCGACTCTGGTGGTTTTCACTTACGGATTTGAATTCTGATACTGTCCCATCTATTAATGCGTCTGATAAAATACTCTTGTTTCCAAGACGACACACTCAGCCCAGTTGCCTTAAACTCCTAACTATCCAGTGACCTGGAAGACCGACGCAGTTTATAGACTTGTACTCTGTCCTCCTCCACAGGCTGAAATCTCAGAGCTGCAGCAGCTCCTGGCCTCCAAAGACGCAGAGATCGAGTGCCTGCAGACCCAGCTGCTGGCCAGAGACGGCACGGCCAATGACAACGCAGAGAGAGGTACACACAACTGACAGTCTGGCCAATCACGTCAGATCCACATCTGTCAGTGAGGATGTGTGTGTGTGTGTGTGTGTGTGTGTGCGTGTGTGTGTGCGTGCGTGCGTGAGAGCCAGCGATATGAATGTCTGTCAACTCTGATAACTGTAACATCTTCTCAACGTGTCCCTCTCTCCTCTGCTGCACACTTGACTTGTTCCCGCCTCTCTGCTGCCCTCTGCTGTAGAGGAGGTGTATATCAAGCAGCTGATAAACAAATGTAAGGCATGGCGTGCTGTTGTGATGGGTCTGATTTCCAACCAAACTGGTCTGACTGTGCAGCCACCTGACAGCTTGACTTTTGCGTTCTTGTCACGACGTGTAATTTCAGTGTTGTGAAGTGATTCTCGCTCTCAAATATTAACAAATCAAAACTTGAATCTGAATTGTTTTTAGCTAAGTAATCACTCGATCAGGTGTCTGGTGGCAGAGTGTTTGGTTTCAGATCGGACCACAGCCGAGCTTCGGTTTGTGTCAGTCGTAGTAAACGTTCCAACCAAAGTGCATTTAGACTCTATATCCTTTCAAATCTGCTGGCTGGCATGGTTTCCAAATGGCTTCTCTGAGAGTGCGTTCAGCATGGAATGCACAGTGCAAACTTGGAGGGTATTATCCTGCTTATAAAATGCCATATGTCAAGTATCTTGCTTTATTGTAGGGCTGCACGATATGCAAAAAAAAACAAAAAACATTTGCATTTTACCTTTGTCCAAAAAAATTACAGCCGCGATTTGGATATTGCATTTGGCCGTATTGCGATAATATTGCAATTCATTATTCAGCCCTGCTTTAAATAAATCATAAAAGAAAGTCCCTGTGGAACATCTGGCCAAGTAGGAAGAGGTTCACAAGACTGAACCAGAGAACATAGGACTTAAAACTTCTTCCACACACACAGACACGTCTTTCCTTCTCTCTCTCTGACCTGCTCCACTGCTTTTTATTTTCTGTTAGTTAAATACTCACACATTAATAATCACCTGGCTCAGAGGATTCCTGTCATACTATCTATTTATCCACTCCTCCCAACCAATCAGAATTTAGGACTCTCAGTGGCCACTTTATAAGCATGTTTAAACCTCTGTACGTCAGTGACATCTCGATCTAGCTCTGCTGGTTTGCCTGGTCAGATCATTCAAAGGGGAACTCCAGCAATTTAGCGTGGTACTTCCATCTGAAGTTCATTTAGCCAAAATAAAAAGAGAGTGGTCAAAATAGATGCAGCAGAGCTCAGTGTGATAATATCTGATATTATCTCTACAACATCGTCAGGGCTCCTCCTCCAAAGCAACAGAGAAGACATTAAACAGAGTCAATACTACATGTAGAATTGGTGGAGTTCCCCTTTTAAACATGTTTCTGTATTTGAAAGGACATTGAACTACCGCAGGTTTGCTTGTGTGTGTGTCTATATTGTTACCAACAAAGGCCTCATGTCTCTATTCCTAAATTTTAGGAATTCAGAAGAGAAATCTTGTTTTGGCATTAGCACCACTGCTACACACAGCACCTGATGTATCATCATAAAAAGCTGCAGTGTTTGTCCCAGGTGATGCTACATGAGCAGTCGCGCTGTCAGTGTGTATTTGTTTTGCTTGTTTATTCATATTAGCCAGGCTGTCATGTCCATTGCCAACATCACATCAGGCACCTATCAGACGCCCTAAATTAACTAGACGTCAGGTTACCGTGAGTCCAAACTAACATTTAATGCCTTGTTTTTGTTTGCTAGACCAGGAATACCAGAGGCTGAAGGTGGGGATGGAGTCTCTGTTGGCTTCAAATGATGAAAAGGTAAATTAAACCTGTTTAATATCCCACTACTTCTGTAATTAAAGATCCTGTTTTTTTACACTTTACCAGTGTTGATCCATAAGAAGATATATTTGTGGTTTTAAGAACCAAAAACCATCTCAGTGTAGTTTTACATCTCCTGTGGTCACTGTGTCTGAGTGATTGAATAAAAATATAACAGATTTCAGGTAAACACTCAGAGAAACCAGATTCTGCAAGGGTGGCTCCAGGTGGGCGGGGCTTGGACTTTGTTATGACATCACAAAGTTACAGAAGTCCTGGCAGCTCGTTTTAAGGCTCAGTGTCTGAATTCAGGCTGTGTGCATTTCTCTGTGGACTGAGGCTTAGAACTGATGTATGATCAAAGAAGACATGGAAATATCATTTTATATAATATGGGACCTTTAAAATTAGAAATAAAAACCATATGTAGAGCTTTGATAGAGATAAAAGGCTCCGTCTTTTTACTTGACTTATAAATATTTGTGTCTTGCTGATAAACAGGATCGTCGTATAGAGGAGTTGACCGTTCTGCTTGGCCAATACAGAAAGATGAGGGAAGTCATGGCTCTCACTCAGGGTATGAATCGCATCCTTTTTTGCCTGAAACATGAGTTTTGGTTTAATTACAACATAGGAAAACACTGGACAAGGTACCATCTCTCCTCTCCTTCCTTTTAATTGTAATAATATTATGCTGCTGTATTTTTACCCATCAGGGAGCAGTGAAGAGGAGCTGACTGGCAGTTTAAAACTCAGAGCCATCACACACAAAGCACACTCAGATATCCTGAGGTCAGAGGTAAGATTACAAACGAATTTCCTTTTTTTCACAACCACCATTTTTTAAGGTGTTTACAAAAACTAAAAACAAGACAAAACTGTGCTTTGTCTCTGCATAGATGTCGTCAAGAGGATCTTCTCCACTTATGTTATCTTCATCCCCTTACCAGAGAGAATTGGACATAAGGTAAAAACACATACCACACATACACACACACACACATTCACACAAACACACACACACACACACACACACACACACACACACACACACACACCTCTCACGACTTCCACTCCTCACTTCCTTTCATTTGTTGTAGTATCCAGAACTCCATGGACACGTCGTTGGTGTCGTCCGGAGAAACAAGCTTCTTAAACGGATCGTGGTGAGGAAGAAGCCGTCTGTGTTTGTGTGACTGACTTGTGTTGAACGTTGTTGCGTCCTACTTTGTTCAAAAAATGAAATGTCGCTTTCACCTTTAACCAGCTGTATATGTAATATATATAATGTAATGTGTATATATATGAATATATATAAGCAGGAATGATGTGATTGCGTGTCTCTTGATTCTCTCCAGGCATCAGCGCAGGTTGCTGTCCAGCAGTCTTGAAGAGTTACAGAGTGGATTTTTACAAAAGGTTTGTTAATGTATTTTATTCTGTTGTTTCCTGCTACTGATTGGCTTTCATTATACAGTAATCTATATAAATATATATATATAATCAAATGATCTCCTCCAACCTGCTTCTGCTTTTTAAATAACCGATCAAAACGTACACTAACTCTCATTCTTTCAAACCTAGCATTATTGGTCTTTTAATCCGATTGTGTGATCGCTAACCT
Source organism: Seriola lalandi dorsalis (assembly GCF_002814215.2). Classification (NCBI taxonomy): domain Eukaryota; kingdom Metazoa; phylum Chordata; class Actinopteri; order Carangiformes; family Carangidae; genus Seriola; species Seriola lalandi. The sequence continues at coordinate 16,036 of NW_019525018.1, read as the reverse complement.
GCTAACTCTGGGTTTGTGGGTTGTATCTATGTGTGTGTGTTGTGTATGTGTGTGTGTGTGTGTGTTCTTTCCTATGTCTGTGTTGGCTATAGGCCGTAGAGATCCAGCCAGCTGAAAGTGAATCAGATGTGGGGGCAGAGGTACCGATCTGCTGCATGACTTCACACATCCTAACCTGCTGCTTCACAAACAAACACATGCACTGGACACATATACATCGCTTTTCTTTTAATCACTTGATTTGAGTTCAGTCTGCAGTAAATTCATAATACCATATATATATACATATATATATATATATATATATATAAGGTTTTGAGGTGCTTGCTTGTGTTTTTTTTTTTCATGCTCCCATCATTTTAAACTATGAGATTATTCACCTGATATTTGGTTGCATTGCACTTGAAGCTGAATATATCTGAAATGAAGCCACAGAGAGGTACCATCTGATACTGTGTAGGTTGTACATTTAACACCTGTGACAAACTGTGTGCAGCCTACAAATGATTTATTTTAATTTACAAGAAACAAATGTGTGCTAGAGAAAGACACCGTACCTCTGCTGCTAGGTAATAAAAAATATACAGTATATGTTGTAAGTTCTTCTTGAGACTTTGTGTTGAGTTGCACAGAAATATTATGTAATGCTCTCGGTGCCCTTTGACCTCTTGTTCCCAGTCCACAGCTGAGTTTCTCCTGTGTGATCACTGCGCTTTACTGCCTGCTCATAATTCACACAGATACCTCTGTGCTCCCACATGCAGGCAAAGCAAATAGTCATACCATGTATATACACACACACGCATGGAAGGGCCAAGACCCACCTGAAGTGGCTGTCAGTAGTGCTCGGCATCATGGCTGCCTCCCAGCTGTTTCTTTCTGCTGGCCTTTCTCCTGTGATTCCTTCAGAGCCACGGATGACTTTGATGCCTGAGTCCAAAGGAAAAACACTGTTATGCAACGGAGCAAAGGAGCAAATCAAACATGACCCTGCTGTTATCTTATGAAAGATATTTAGATGGGGCTGACTAGAGGTGGAGAGGAAATATGATATACTATAATATACACATCAGGAGCAGAATTCATTCCAGCACCATACCTTCATCATACATGATGGTAGTTCATTTGAAATCTGATTCTACACTATCCCCCCCAAAACAAAACAAAACTGACTTACTGTTTTGCGTTTTTCATTCTGCAGAATCCTCAAATGGAGCTGAGCAAGTACCAGACTCTGCCGGGGAAACTGAGTAAGAAGAGTGAGCTGAGGGTTGAGCTGAATGGAGACGGAGAGTATTTATCTCCCGTCCAGCTCTCTCCTGTTCACAGCAACGACCAGGGCTACAGACTGAGTGAGTTTCTACATCACTCATCATCACTTTCAGTATTTCTTTTTTGGTTTCTAATGAAAGGGGCTGGCAGAGAGGTTTGTGGATTATCCAGAGGGATATTGATCAGACTGAGACTTACATTCTGAGGAAATATGTTTATTCACTTTCTTGCAGAGAGTTCGATGACGGTCTCTATATCACTCTCACGCCTTTACAGTAAATATGAAGCTACTCAATCCAATTCAATTTTATTTGTATAGCACTAAATCACAATATATATTATCTCAAAGCACTTTACAGGGTAAGTCAAGACCTTTATAATATTATATAGAGAAACCCAACAGTTCCCACAATGAGCAGCACGTGGTGACAGTGGTTAGGAAAAGAGAGCGAGACAGACGAGGAACAGCTGTATATACTGTTGATTGTTGATTGTTATAGTGAAAATAATGGTGTTATCAATAATAATGATAATAATAATAATATTAATAATAATAAAATTGAGTGTTGTAGTGGCAGATCTGGATCTTGCATCTCCAGAAACAGAGATACCTGCAGAGTGAGGCTGCTGAGAGCTGGCTCTGTCCAAAGGTTAAAAAAAATCCTCCTACCTGTAACGCTCAATAATTATTACATTATATCTTGTAAGTGTGAAAACCAACCAAGTTGTGGTTTTGGAGATATTTATGTGCTGGGTTTTCGCGGCCAGGAGCCGTGACCCTCTGGAGTTTTTACCTGCCACACAGACAACAGAGTGGTAACAGGCTTCTCATCTACCTCTTGGCAAGAAAAGGATACGAGTTTAAGAATTCCTTTAAATGTTGGTTTTGTAATTATGAAAAATAGATCCTTTAATGTAGAAACAACTAACAGGCTGAATAACTCTCTGTCAACTAACTTTGCTCCGTCTGCTTCCTTCTCTGTGCCCTGCCTCCTCTTCTCCTCCCCCCTCCCCGTCTGCCTCTGCTGTCGGATTGCTCTTTTCTCTGTTTGTGTTCTGGCTGCAGTTCGCTGCAGGAGCGCCAGTGCTCCGGCTTTAGGTACTGTATGTTCAAAAATCAGAAATTCAAATGTCAACACTGCAAAACACACTCCACTCAATAGGCTAATGTTGTTGCTCTGACTTTGAAGTCATAGAAACTTCCTCTGACAAGCAAAATTCATCACATCAGTTATCTCCCGAACAAAAAGCAGATTGTCACCAGTCACGGTCAAACGTCAGAGGTGAGCAGTCAGGGTGAGTAAAGTGTTTTCACCGAGGATCAGGGACCTGTAAAGCCAGGATTATTAGGACTCCTTCATGACTCAGAGAGCTGTCGAAGATAATGCTCGGCTCTCTCACATCAGCATTCACTGAAAGTAACACAGACACACACACACACACACTCTTAAAGCTAATAGGCATATAAGCACACAGCCACCAATGTATCTGCCAACGCAGAGCCAAGAGCTTAAAGCAGGAGGGTAATCAGAGAGCTGTGAGAGGGCGAGGAGTGCAAGCTTAAGGATGTGTGCAGTTCAACTAGCGTAGACATCCCACAGTAAATAAACAAGGATGCAACCTGACACCCCCCCCCACCCCACCACCCCTCCTTTGCTCTCACTGGCTCACCCAGCTCGCTCTCACTGACGGTCTGAAGCAGGATGTCGCTGGGAAGAAGCAAGTCAAGCAAGTGCTCAAAGTAAACAGGAGAAAAATAAAACTGTCTGTAATGAGGTGGCAACAGAATTAACGCTTCCATTGCCTGAGTTAGCAACACCTTTGTTAAACTCCTCCAGGAGGGAAATGCTGGAGTCTCACTCCAAGGATGCTTCACAAATCAAACCCAGTACCCCCTGACTGTGGGACGCTCTCATTGCTCTTTAGGTCGTCCTTTCAGCTCAGGTGACCTCTCGTGAAAGCTTCAAGGCTTAACAAAGAGCCACCCACACCTCCCAGTATCTGTAGAGTAAATATCGCTCTCATGTAAACAAGCAGATATAATCTTGTCTGAGTTTCTGGCCCAGTTTGGGGTCTGCCTGAGGCTTTTAGATTTGCATGTTGCTGCTTTACATATTTAACATGTATACATGTATTTATTTTGGAGATAAAGGGGGTTTGACTAACGCTGGCTTCTGATTTCTTTCTGTTTGCTTTCTTCTTACTTCACTAACGTCCTCTGCCTCAGGATCTCCTGGAAAACATGACCTCTATGATGTTGGTGGGTATTGTATCTCAACCCCAGTGTGTAGTACTCTGTACCACCCCGTTGAGATGAGTGGTGACTGGTTCAACGTACCCAGAGTGTTCGATAGGTTACTTGTGTCTCTAATATTTAATAGAGTGAATACTTTAAAGGTCCCATATTGTATAAAGTGACATTTCCATGTCTTATTCAGAAACTGAGCCTTAAAACCAGCCATCAGGACTTCTGTAACTTTGTGATGTCACAACAAAGCAGTCACCGCTCTCAGCCATGCCCCAAGCCCCGCCCACCTGGACCCACCGTTCAGCCTTGCAGGATTTGGTTTCTCTGAGTGTTTTACCTGAAATCTGCTCAGAAAACAGTCAGCCAATAAGAAAAATGGCTCAGAGCTTCCTCTCTTCTCATTGGCTCACCGACCTGTTGTTGCTAAAGCTCCAGAGAGAAGCCTGAGAGAGGAGATGTAAAACTACACTGAGATGGTTTTTGGTTCTTAAAACCACAAATATATCTTCGTATGGATCAACACTTCAAATAAAACACTGGTGTAAAGTGTAAAATGTGGGACCTGATTTTGATGTCTTTGTACATCATTTTGAGAAAGAACCAAACAGATTTTGGGAGATTTGTCAGTTGACCTACTTCCCTTTTAAGTGGTCGTATACACCAAAATTGTCCATTAAATTAAAAAAAACCATGAAAGATCAATGCCACAGTTGTGTTTTTTGTTTTTGTTTTACAAGTAGGACAATCCCCCAAAAGGGTGCTTGAACCTTGAGCAGGAGAGCTTCATGTGTTTGGTCTGTATCGAGCCAAAAAAAACACAAATTTCCTTCTGGATTTCAACATTCCTGTTGTGTTTTTCTCTGGCAGGGCCTCCAGAGAAGCTGGAGGAGAGCGTCCTTTCAGACCAGTCCCCCCTGTCCTCTGGAGTGGACTCTGGACAACAGTCACCTGTCTCACCAGAGAACAGGAAGACTCACAGAGGCATTAAGAAACTCTGGGGGAAGTAAGTTTTGAAGATACATATACAGACACACTGTAGGGCAATTTTCCTATATCTTCATGACTGTGACTTTCATTCACTGTCACAGTATTTGTCCTTCTTTCCATTTTGCCTTCACACACTCATTAGTATTTCTGTTGTCCCCAGGATCCGCCGCAGCCAGTCAGGTAGTCCTGTCCAGGTTCACGACCCAGAGCTGGGAGAGTTCAAGAGGGGAGGCTTCAGAGCCACAGCTGGGCCACGACTGGCTCGTCCAGGGAACACACGGTACACATGCACAACTTATATACCGACATACACTTTCCTACATGTACACGTGTGTAAATAAAGTGAAAAGACACTAGACTGAAGGTCAATGTTTAGCTCCTACTTGGAGCTATATGTGGTTCTAGGTGCAGGAGTCTTTATTTAAAACACGTTTCTCCATAGAGACCTGAAGATGCCTTTTTCCAAGTGGAGCTCGGAGCAGGTGTGTGACTGGATCGAGGACATTGGACTCAGTCAGTACAGCGTCCTCGCTCGCCAATGGGTCACCAGCGGTCAGACTCTACTGTCGGCCACCCCGCAAGACCTGGAGAAGGTACGCACATACAGCACATCACTACTCTGCGTGATGTGTCTGAGACATCTGTGTGGCTCATTTTGACATACCTGACAAAATAATCCTGCGTCCAGCCTGTCACAGAGTTTTCAGTTCTACCTGTCCGATCGGTGTTGTTGTGTGTCAGTCTGTTTGGCATTTAGTAACGCCTATCTCTGCTTCTCAACTTCCTCTTTAGTTTCGCCTTCAACACTGTCGCCTAGCCTACCCAACCTCTCTCATCAGAGTTGTTTTAATTACAGATAACTGTATAATGCATCGTGAAGGTTTCTTGACAGTCTGGGATGAAATCAGTCATTTCTCTATATCTGCACAGGAGATGGCAATGAAGAATCCGCTCCACAGGAAGAAGCTCCAGTTAGCCATCAAGACGCTGAGCAGCAAGCAGCCGGAGAAGTCCGCAGAGCTCGATTACGTCTGGGTCACTCGTATGTGCTGAAATAAAAAGACACGCAAACACTCGGTGGCAAAACTTTATCCTGAACGCAAACTGAGATATTTCATGTTGCAGGTTGGCTCGATGACATCGGACTCCCTCAGTACAAAGATCAGTTTAATGAAGGAAGAGTGGACGGACAGATGCTGCAGTACCTCACTGTGGTGAGTTTGTAACGAACGATGTGAAGGGCAAACAGCTGCTGTAAAGTTAAGCCTTGATGGAAGACAAGTCGCTCACATTGTCTTTCCCTTCTTGTTTTGACACTCACTTCTCTTTCTCCTCTCCATTTCAGAATGACTTGTTATTCCTAAAAGTGACGAGTCAGCTCCATCACCTCAGCATCAAGTGCGCCATTCATGTCCTCCATGTCAACAAGTTTAACCCTAACTGCCTCAAACGCAGGCCCAGCAATGAGGTAAATAAGTCGTGTGTGAGTGTGACCATTATTGTTTAAACTGAAACTTCCAGTGTTTTTTATTTTATTTTTAATTTTATTTTAGAGATCCATGTTTTTGCACATCTCGCAGGGTTAAGTGTTTTAAAGTGTTTTCCTTGACAGGTGCCAGAACGTTGATCTCTACAATTTAGAATAAAAAGATTGCATCCAACTTGTGAGCATGTGGGTTTCTCTTCCATGTTGCAAGTTTTAGTTTCTTCAGACCCTCAGATCATCAGGAACTAGTCTTACTTTCGCCAGAGTCAACTTTCAGTTCTCTTAAGTCAGGGCTGTTGTTGATTATATAAAATGTATTTACGTGCTGTATCTGTGCTGCAACGTTTCATCAGTTTAAGCGTATTTTACTCTTTTTAAATCCTGTTTATATTTTTACATCTGTGATAAGACTTTTGAACCTAGCACATGGTGTCTAATCTGTCTGCAAACAATTCTGTCAAAGAAAAGAGAATAAAATCAAATTGTCTGACTGTGGCCGTGGTTTGAAAAATGGTTAAAATTTGAGATGTAAAGTGCAAATTTCAAATTTTCTTGTCTCATTTCTGTCGTATGGTAATTCCTCCTTGTGCATGTATGTGTGCGCTCTTTTCCAACACATCGATTTCTTACCTTTTAAACCACTGTTGAATCTCCTTTGTCTTCTTCTTTTAATGACCATTTGTGGGTGTGTGTGAATCTCTCTGTGTGCCCGTACAGTCATCCATGCATGTGTGTGTTTCTGTGTGTGTGTTTCAGAACCAGTTCACTCCCAACGAGGTGGTCCAGTGGTCCAACCACCGAGTTATGGAGTGGCTGAGATCAGTGGACCTGGCGGAGTACGCACCAAACCTGAGGGGCAGCGGCGTGCATGGAGGGCTGATAGTGAGTACATACACTTTAATAACACCAGAAGAACACCAGACATTTTAAAGAAAGAAACTTACACTCATCTCTTCCCCCACAGATGCTGGAGCCTCGGTTTAACTCCGACACGATGGCGATGCTCCTGAACATCCCTCCTCAGAAAACACTGCTGAGACGCCACCTAACCACCAACTTCAACAGTCTGGTGGGAGAACAGGCACAGCAGGAGAAGAGGGAGTACACTGAGGCGGTGGGTTACACCCCACTCAGCATCACGGCCAAAGTTAAGGTAAGCAAATATAAACACGGGTATCTTTACACGGCTCGGAGTAGAAGAGGAAGCAGCGCAAGGCTGCAGTAGGAAAACACACACACAGCTAACCTGTCGCCCCCCCTGCATGTGCGAGAGAAAGCACCTTAATCCGTGGTGAGACCTCCATGCGTCAGCTCAGTTTAAGCTGTGAGCCCTTCAGTGTTTTTAAGCCTGTGGGAGCAGAGTAAACCCGGGGCTGCTCTGCTCCTCCTCACAGCTTTAAGACTCAGCCATCAGCCGTAGCCTCAGCACTAAGTCTCTGTGCTCTGCTGAGGAAAAACAGAAAGAAATAATCCACCCTAAAACACAATCCACACTTGCTGTTGACCCATTTATGACCTTGGACACCTAAAACTCAAATTTCTTAAGGTGCTCCATAAATATTTATTCGGGTGGTTGTATGTTACTGTGGACCTAAAAAACACAAAAAGAGATTTATTAGTGTGTGTGTGTGTGTGTGTGTGCATGTGCGTGCGTGTGTGTGTGTGCATGTGCGTGTGTGTATTTTCTCCCTGAGGGCCAGCCAGCTACCAAGTGATATCCCACAGTGCTTTGTGATAATATCATAGTGGCTTTAGTCAGCAAGAGCGAGCTTAGAGGACACATTTATAAAAGCTGCTGTGTGTTGCTGCCTGGTATCACTTATTAACTCACATGTGCTGAAGGAAAAGAAAACGTGGATACAGAGAAGGGACTTTTCGACAGCACAGAACAGAAGACAGACTCTCATGCTTCTCAAATCATATCTCACGACAGCCACTGTGTTAACGTCTGACCTTCCTCTCTGCCAGTTTGCTTGTGCTGTTTCAATTTAGGCACAAAACCAAGTACCTCATGTTTGTGTGGGGACTGGAGATACGCTGCTTCTCAGCGTTGTTGTTAGAGGACAATTCATTTTATTACACAATCATTTGATCTATTGTACATTTTAAAATACTGATTAGTACAGCTTTAATCTTTTTTTTCTTCCTTTCAGATTGTTAGTCATTTTGTTCTTCCATTGAAACATTTTTAATTTTACAGTATCACATCTAACATGACAAAATATTGATACCTTGACATTTGCACACCTTGATTTTTTACATTTCCGTAATCGAATGATTCGGATTGTTTCGGTGTGACAGTCAAATCCTTTGTCCTTCTTTAATTTCATTGCAGCCAAAGAAGTTGGGCTTCTCTAACTTGACTCACCTCAGGAGAAGACGAGCGGACGAATCCACGGATTACGTCTGTCCCATCGAGTCGTCCTCCCCACAGTCGGGACAGTCTGTGGTGAACGGGGTGCAGATGCGTCCCTACGCCGGCTTCAGAGGCCTGAGTCCCATCCTGGACAGAGAGCCCGACCGCTCCAGGGACCAGGTGGGGCTCGACGACAGCAGACCTGACCAATCTCCATGACAACAGCTTTAACAACGACATGGCGATAACGTGTCAACACCATGGACGGCTATGTTGTCATGCTTTCAATCAGCTGCCACTGCTACTGCTCTGCTTCCTTTGCTTGCGGCCCATAATACCTCAGTCCATCCCCTCCCTGCTCCTTTGAACCCCGCACATCAGCCCGACCCTGTGCCTTACTCCTGAAGAGATTCAGAGACGCCCAGATAAACCTGCCTGACTGTTTCACAGTCACAGCTGCTTGTCATGAAGGGTGTACTGAAACGATGAATCTAGCACACTTGAAGCATTTTGATTTCATTTCCAGTCAGATGCCTAACTAACCCGACCTCAGCCTCAAACCTGTGCCATGATCTAATTCATCAGGACTCTTCCTGTGACATCACTTCCTGTAATCCATACAGTATATATGGACATCTCTTGTTGTACAGTATTAAGCCTTTGTTCTAACATTTGTGCATCGCCTTTAGATGATTTTATATGTGTGTGTGAGTCATTCGCATAATTTTACTATTGATTTTTCGGTTTGAATCCAGCTCTGTCACATGGTTGAAATGAACTTGTGCAATATTTGCATAATTATAATGGAGGGATTTTATTTAATATTTATATAATTGCAGAGCCAATTATAAAATAGCATGTATTGTTTGAAGCCTGAGGTGGTGATTTTGTACTGTTATTTTCATATTTGACTGTAATAGTATTTTTATAGTAATGAAAATCCTGCCCCACGAAAGGAAGCGTACATGTGCTCATGTAAATGTCAAAAAAAATTATCAAATCATTTAATAAACAAAATCATATGTGTGTAAAGATGATTCCTTCTTTTTATACAAAAGGCAGAAAGGAGGTGATTTGAGACAACTGAGATGTAGATTTTGTACATTTTTGGATGTAAAGAAATGTACTGCTGCTATTCAGAGCCACAGCTGCTGGCATGGCTCAGTAACCTGCATCAACCATTAACCTGCTTTCATCTTCATCATCACCATCATCATCATCATCATCATCATGATCCTCACCATCATGGTGGCTGTCATCGCTGTTTATGACACCAGTTTCCCCTTCGGCTGACCAATCTGTGGCTATAGACGGCTGCTGTGCTGACCATCACCATGGTAACCCCGTTAAAGTTGACATGAGAAGTACATGTTTGAGCACAGCTCCGCATGTGGCTGCAGGTACAATCCTCATGCATTCAGTCAGCATTGTACAGTACAGTAGACTTCTGCTTACTCACATGAATGAAAAGTTGTTTTTCTTTTTATTGCACTAAAGGTTATGAAAGCTCATCATTGTTTCACTGCATGTGTGTCTATAATCATCACTTGTAATGTGTTCATGAGACATTGTGCGTGTGTGTGCGTGTGTGTGTGTGTGTGTGTGTGTGTGTGTGTGTGTGTGTGTGTTGCAGATGGCGATTACAGAGGGTACCATGTTGCAAATAGAAGCTCTGTCTGAAAGCATCAACAACCTCACAGTAAGCACCAACACACACAGGCTGCTGGTTAATGACTTCTGCAGCTGATTCACTCACAAAGTAAATGCTCCTCATCGGTTGTAACAGACGTTCTACTCACTTAGATGGAAAACTCAAGAGTTTATCTGAGGGAGAAACCACATTAAAACACCACAAATCTGTGTGGAAATTAGAAAGTAATACTATGACTAATGGTGTGAAACCTGCTTGCTGGTACTTCATTACTTGCTGTTATCAGGCAGATGCCGGCCTTGGGTCTTTTACTCTTGTTGTCATTTGCTGAAGTAATTTTTGTAATTGTACTCTAAGGCTTTGTTAAGATTAAATCATTTGTCCTTTTGTTATTTGTTTTTTCAAAAAATAAATAATTTAAATTTTTATGCTTCCTGTGGTAACACTTGCCTATATTAATCAAACTGACTGATAATAAAAAGTAGACCCTTTTCACAGAAGATATTTTGAGATGTCATAGCATTAAAGCACAGGTGTAATAAATGACATTATTAATGGCTGTATTTGTGTTGAGCCAGTTTTGGGACATTAGTTTTTGCATATTGGTTCACTGACACACAGTAGTAGAAAAGGTACTCAGACCTTTTATCTAATTGAATTTTGTGCTGTGACAACTCACAATGTGTTCTGTGAATGTTTTTTGTTGCTTACTGGAGTTGAAGCTGGTTTTGCTGACTTGGGATCAGTTCTCTATCAGGTGCTATACTTTATGTTGTGTAGCATTTTTTAAATATATTGTCAGCAGTAAATGAGCCCTTTGATGATACAATTGGAATCTTTTTCTAATGACAGTATTCTCAAAAGCAAGACTTAATTTCCAATCAGGTCTTATCATAAATCGATATTGCATCAAAGTTGGCTCTTGAAAAATGTTGCTGTGTTTCTGCTGGAAAAGCTGTACCACAAAAAATAAAATAAAGGTGATAACTCAGCTCAGTGATAAACACCAGCTCCAAAAATCTTTAACGTGTTGCCACTCCCATGGTGCTTTGCTTCCAGTACCTGCTCAGCCGGGAGGAGCTGCAGAAGGAGCTGAGGCGGTCTCGGACGGCACTAGTTTGATGGACAGTGACCCGCTGCTGTTGGCTCTCTAATGCTGTCAATCAACCACAGAGACACCTGTACCATACCTCAAGCCCCGGCCTAACACAGCTGGTTACTTCTTTCTACTAGCCACTGATACCTCATGTAACATCTGCATTCATTCTGCAGTCACACTGTAGATACAATGGACCTAAAAACAACAGTGGACTTGAAAACAATCTTCAAGGGCCGCTTACAAAGACACCTTTTTTATTTTCTACAATGATGAACTGAACTGTTATTCATAAGCCATTTAGGGTATTTCTTACTGTTTTTCTTGTTTCCCTATGCAAAGTACCCTCTAATGATCTTGACCACTGTGTGCTGTACATAATGTGTACCGTGCTGGTATTTCAAAGGGGACAGCAGGGTCAGATGAACCACCCCTTGTTTCATGACAAATGTGCAGACTGTAATTCTTTTAACTGGAATCTTGAGTGCACAAACAGCAGTGCATAATTTAAGGCTCAGCCATTTTGGAAAATCTCATTAGAAGAGCCAAAGGAGAGTTGATTCAAACACACATATAGACAATCAAGAGCGTAGGTTTGGTCTCAACATTGGTAGGGACACAACAACCCCTCCAACCAAACCATTTAATAACATATAAGATCTGGATTTACATTCAGGAATGCCCATACACAAATGTAATATATGTACATGTGTTGAATTATCATAAATGAAATATATGTACATATGAAGTAAAATCATATATGTATTTAAAGTACAGCCTCTATATGTAAAAAAAAACATAAGAAACCTGTTAGAAATCAGAACAATAACATATATTGGCAATAGCTAATAGAAACGTGTTTGAGTATGTCTGTTTAAATTAAAGACATATTACATAAATATATATCCATCTCAAAGCGTGCCAGTATATGTACATATTATGTATGGAAATATAAAAGATAGACATGTATGCAAAAAATTATGAAGAAAATCATATAAAAACATATAGAATTTTTATAAGCATGTTGTTTTGATAAAGTTGCATTCTACTATGAGGATTTCATATATGTTGTACACTCATACACATTCTCTGGATATATGAATGTATATGTCATAATAATATATCCTCTTATAAGTGACACGTGGGAACATCACTCTTGATATAGGGACATTTATGTCATATATATGTAATATAGTAAGGCATAAAAAAAGTAATAGCATAGTAAGGCATAAAATGTCATCAAAACATCATAGTATAGTGAGACATAAAATGTCATAGTATAGTAAGGCATAATACATCATAAAAACGTCATAGTATACTATGGCATAAAACGTCATAAATACATCATAGAATGGTAAGGCATAAAATGTTATTAAAACATCATAGTATGTTAATGCATGAAATGTAATAAAAATATCAAAGTATGGTAAAGCATGAAATGTCATAAAAACGTCATAGTATGGTAAGTCATTAAAAAGTCATAGTATAGTAAGACATTTTATGCCTTACCATTCTATGACGTTTTTATGATGTTTTATGCCTTACCATTCTTTAACTTTTTAATGACTTTTTATCCCTTACTATACTATGACGTTTTCATGAGATTTTTTATGCCTTACTATACTATTACTTTTTATGCCTTACCATTTTATGACTTTTTTATGACATTTTATGGCTTAACATACTATGACCTTTTACTAACGTTTTATGCCTTACGTCATAGTATGATGAGGCATAACATGTCAACAAAATGTAATAGTATAGTAAGGCATAAAAAGTCATTAAAAAGTCATAGTATAGTAAGGCATGAAAGTCATTAAAAAGTCATAGAGTAGTAAGGCATAAAAATTCATTAAAAAGTCATAGTATAGTATGCATAAAATGTCTTAAAACGTCATAGTATAGTAAGGCACAAACGTCATAAAAACATCATGGTATAATATGGCATAAAACGTCATAAAAACTTCACAGAATGGTAAGGCATAAAATGTCATATTATAGTTAGGCATAATACATCATAAAAACGTCATAGTATACTATGGCTTAAAACGTCATAAAAACATCATAGTATAATATGGCATAAAACGTCATAAAAACGTCATAGTATAATAAGGCATAAAACGTTATAAAAACGTCATAGTATGTTAAGGCATAAAACGTCATAAAACGTCATTGTATGGTAAGGCATGAAATGTCATAAAAACGTCATAGTATAGTAAGGCATAAAACGTCATAAAAATGTAAAAAATGGTAAGGCATAAAACGCCATAAAAACGTCATAGATAGTAAGGCACAAAACGTCATAAAAACATCAATAGTATAATATGGTATAAAACATCATAAAAACATCATAGTATAATATGGTATAAAATG
>NW_019525018.1:0-2517 GCF_002814215.2 Seriola lalandi dorsalis | reverse complement strand
TATTACTTTTTATGCCTTACCATTTTATGACTTTTTTATGACATTTTATGGCTTAACATACTATGACCTTTTATTAACGTTTTATGCCTTACGTCATAGTATGATGAGGCATAACATGTCAACAAAATGTAATAGTATAGTAAGGCATAAAAAGTCATTAAAAAGTCATAGTATAGTAAGGCATGAAAGTCATTAAAAAGTCATAGAGTAGTAAGGCATAAAACGTCATAAAAACATCATAGTATAATATGGCATAAAATGGCATAAAAACGTCATAGAATGGTAAGGCATAAAACGTTATAAAAACGTCATAGTATAGTAAGGCATAAAACGTCATAAAAACATCATAGTATAATAAGGCATAAAATGCCATAAAAACATCATAGAAGGGTAAGGCATGAAATGTAAAAACTGGGGCGTCTTGTAGCGTAGTGGTCTAAGCAGGCGCCCCATGTGTAGAGGCTACAGTCCTCGCTGCAGTCAGCCCCGGTTCGAATCCAGCATCGGACGGCCCTTCGCTGCATGTCATTCCCCCTCTCTCTGTCTCCCTGTTTCCTGTCACTCTCCACTATACTGTCCATTAAAGGCATAAAAAGCCCAAAAAATATACTTTAAAAAAAGAAATGTAATAAAAAACATCATAGTATGTTAAGGCATAACATGTCATAAAAACGTCATAGTATAGTAAGGTAAAAAATGCCATAAAAACATCATAGAATGGTAAGGCATTAAACGTCATAAAAATGTCACAGAAGGGTAAGGCATAAAATGTCAAATTAAAGTAAGGCATAATACATCATAAAAACGTTGTAGTATAATATGGCATATAATGCCATAAAAACGTCATAAAATGATAAGGCATGAAATGTCGTAAAAACGTCATAGAATGGTAAGGCATAAAACGTTATAAAAACGTCATAGTATAATAAGGCATAAAACGTCATAAAAACATCATAGTATAATATGGCATGAAACGTCATAAAAACGTCATAGTATAATAAGGCATAAAACGTCATAAAAACATCATAGTATAATAAGGCATAAAACGTCATAAAAACATCATAGTATAGTAAGGCATAAAATGCCCTAAAAAACGTCATAGAATGATAAGGCATAAAATGCCATAGTATAGTAAGGCATAAAACGTCACAAAAACATCATAGTATAATATAGCATAAAATACCATAAAAACGTCATAGATGTGGTAAGGCATAAAACATCATAAAAACATCATAGTATAATATGGCATAAAATGTCATAAAAATGTCACAGAATGGTAAGGCATGAAATGTTATCAAAACATCATAGTATAGTAAGGCATAAAACGTCATAAAAACATCATAGTATAATATGGCATAAAATGCCATAAAAACATCATAGTATAGTAAGGCATAAAACGTCATAAAAACATCATAGTATAATATGGCATAAAATGCCATAAAAACGTCATAGAATGGTAAGGCATAAAACGTTATAAAAACGTCATAGTATAGTAAGGCATAAAACGTCATAAAAACGTCATAGTATAATAAGGCATAAAACGTCATAAAAACATCATAGTATAATATGGCATAAAATGCCATAAAAACGTCATAGTATAGTAAGGCATAAAACGTCATAAAAACATCATAGTATAATATGGCATAAAATGCCATAAAAACATCATAGAATGGTAAGGCATTAAACGTCATAAAAATGTCACGGAATGGTAAGGCATTAAATGTAATAAAAACATCATAGTATGTTAAGGCATAAAACGTTATAAAAACGTCATAGTATAATATGGCATAAAATGCCATAAAAACATCATAGAATGGTAAGGCATTAAACGTCATAAAAACGTCATAGTATATTATGGCATAAAATGTCATAACAATGTCATAGTATGGTAAGGCATAAAACGTTATAAAAACGTCATAGTATAATATGGCATAAAATGCCATAAAAACATCATAGTATGTTATGGCATTAAACGTCATAAAAATGTCAAAGAATGATAAGGCATAAAAGTTATATAAACGTCATAGTATAGTAAGGCATAAAATGCCATAAAAACGTCATAGTATAGTAAGGCATAAAACGTCATAAAAATGTCACAGAGTGGTAAGGCATAAAACGTTATAAAAACGTCATAGTATAATACGGCATAAAGCGTCATTAAAACATCATAGTATAATATGGCATAAAATGCCATAAAAACGTCATAGTATAGTAAGGCATAAAACGTTATAAAAATGTCACAGTATGGTAAGGCATAAAACCTCATAAAAATGTCACAGAATGGTAAGGCATGAAATGTTATCAAAACATCATAGTATAGTAAGGCATAAAATGTCATAAAAACATCATAGTATAATATTGCATAAAACATCATAAAAACATCACAGTATAATATGGCATAAAACATCATAAAAACATCATAGTATAATATGGCATGAAATGTTATAAAAACATCATAGTATAGTAAGGCATAAAACATCATAAAAACATCATAGAATGGTAAGGCATTAAACGTCA
>NW_019525017.1:1521378-1525823 GCF_002814215.2 Seriola lalandi dorsalis | reverse complement strand
ACGTTATTCCTTTTCATGCCTTACTAAACTGTCAATTTTGTGACTTTTGTTTTTGTCACAATTTATGCCTTACTACACTATGACATTTTTTGACATTTTATGCCTTACAATACCATGACGCTTTTTGCCTTACTATGCTATGACATTTTTTGATGTTTTTATGCCTTACTATGCTATGACGTTTTTCAACGTTTTATGCCTTACTATACTATGACGTTTTTTGACGTTTTATGCCTTAGCATAATATAAAGTTTTTTATGTTTTTATGCCTTACTATACGATGACCTTTTTTGACATTTTTATGCCTTACTATACTATGATGTTTTTTGACTTTTATGCCTTACTATACTATGACATTTTTTTGACATTTTATGCCTTACTATACTATGACGTTTTTATGCCTTACTATACTATGACGTTTTTTTATGTTTTTATGCCTTACTATACTATGACAATTTAATGCCTTACTATACTATGACGTTTTTTGACGTTTTTATGCCTTACTATACTATGACATTTTTTGACATTTTATGCCTTACTATACTATGACGTTTTTATGTCCTATTATACTATGAAGTTTTTTGACGTTTTTTATGCCCTACTATACTATGACATTTTTTGAGGTTTTCATGCCTTACAATACCATGACGCTTTTTGCCTTACTATGCTATGACGTTTTTTGATGTTTTTATGCCTTAGTATAATATGATGATTTTTTATGTTTTTATGTCTTACTATACTATGACCTTTTTTGACATTTTTATGCCTTACTATACTATTACGTTTTTTCATGTTTTTATGCCTTACTATACTATGACATTTTTGATGTTTTTATGCCTTATCATACTATGACATTTTTTTGACGTTTTATGCCTTACTATACTATGACAATTTAATGCCTTACTATACTATGATGTTTTTTGATGTTTTCATGCTTTACAATACCATGACGCTTTTTGCCTTACTATGCTATGACGTTTTTCAACGTTTTATGCCTTACTATACTATGACGTTTTTTGACATTTTATGCCTTAGTATAATATGATGTTTTTTTTGTTTTTATGCCTTACTATACTATGACCTTTTTTGACATTTTTATGCCTTACTATACTATGACCTTTTTTGACATTTTTATGCCTTACTATACTATGACGTTTTTTTATGTTTTTATGCCTTACTATACTATGACAATTTAATGCCTTACTATACTATGATGTATTTTGACGTTTTTATGCCTTACTATACTATGACATTTTTTGACATTTTTATGCCTTACTATACTATGACATTTTTGATGTTTCTATGCCTTACTATACTATGACATTTTTGATGTTTCTATGCCTTACTATAGTATGACGTTTTTTTTGTTTTTATGTCTTACTATACTATGACATTTTTGATGTTTTTATGCCTTACTATACTATGACATTTTTGATGTTTCTATGCCTTACTATACTTTTACGTTTTTTCATGTTTTTATGGCTTACTATTCTATGACGTTTTTATTTTACAACAATAGGCAAATCATGGTGATCCAATGGTAGTGCAGTGGTTAGAACGGCTGCTAAAAGAACAGAAGGTCATGGGTTCAAATCCCGGTCATGGAGCTTATAAGCAGCTTCAATATACAATGAATTTCTTATGCCTTATTATACTATGATGCTTTTTTGTGTTTTTATGCCTTATCATACTATGACGTTTTTTGACTTTTTATGCCTTACTATACTATGACAATTTAATGCCTTACTATACTATAACGTTTTTTGACGTTTTATGCCTTACTATACTATGACAATTTAATGCCTTACTATACTATGATGTTTTTTGACGTTTTTATGCCTTACTATACTATGACATTTTTTGACATTTTTTGCCTTACTATACTATGACAATTTTATGCCTTACTATACTATGATGTTTTTTGACTTTTTATGCCTTACTATACTATGATGTTTTTTGACGTTTTTATGCCTTACTATACTATGACATTTTTTGACATTTTATGCCTTACTATACTATGACAATTTAATGCCTTACTATACTATGATGTTTTTTGACGTTTTTATTCCTTACTATACTATGACAATTTTATGCCTTACTATACTATGATGTTTTTTTTGTTTTTATGCCTTACTATACTATGACATTTTTGAATTTTTTATGCCTTATTATGCTATGACGTTTTTCAACGTTTTATGCCTTACTATACTATGACGTTTTTTGACGTTTTATGCCTTAGTATAATATGAAGTTTTTTGACGTTTTTTATGCCCTACTATACTTTGACATTTTTTGAGGTTTTCATGCCTTACAATACCATGATGCTTTTTGCCTTACTATGCTATGACGTTTTTCAACGTTTTATGCCTTACTATACTATGACGTTTTTTGACGTTTTATGCCTTAGTATAATATGATGTTTTTTTTATGTTTTTATGCCTTACTATACTATGACCTTTTTTGACATTTTTATGCCTTACTATACTATGACGTTTTTCTATGTTTCTATGCCTTACTATACTATGACATTTTTTGATGTTTTTATGCCTTACTATACTATGACATTTTTTGATGTTTTTATGCCTTACTATACTATGACATTTTTGATGTTTCTATGCCTTACTATACTATTACGTTTTTTCATGTTTTTATGGCTTACTATTCTATGACGTTTTTATTTTACAACAATAGGCAAATCATGGTGATCCAATGGTAGTGCAGTGGTTAGAACGGCTGCTAAAAGAACAGAAGGTCATGGGTTCAAATCCCGGTCATGGAGCTTATAAGCAGCTTCAATATACAATGAGTTTCTTATGCCTTATTATACTATGATGCTTTTTTGTGTTTTTATGCCTTACTATACTATGACAATTTAATGCCTTACTATACTATGATGTTTTTTGACGTTTTTATGCCTTACTATACTATGACATTTTTTGACATTTTATGCCTTAATATACTATGACAATTTAATGCCTTACTATACTATGATGTTTTTTGACGTTTTTATTCCTTACTATACCATGACAATTTAATGCCTTACTATACTATGATGTTTTTTGACGTTTTTATGCCTTACTATACTATGACATTTTTTGACATTTTATGCCTTACTATACTATGACAATTTAATGCCTTACTATACTACGATGTTTTTTGACGTTTTTATTCCTTACTATACTATGACAATTTTATGCCTTACTATACTATGATGTTTTTTGACGTTTTATGCCTTAGTATAATATGATGTTTTCTTATGTTTTTATGCCTTATGACCTTTTTTGACATTTTTATGCCTTACTATACTATGACGTTTTTGTGTCACAACAATAGGTGAATCCAATGGTAGTGCAGTGGTTAGAACCGCTGCTAAAGGAACAGAAGGTCATGGGTTCAAATCCTGGCAATGGAGTTTATAAGCAGCTTTAATATACAATGAGTTTCTTATGCCTTACTATACTATGACGCTTTTTTGTGTTTTTATGCCTTATCATACTATGACGTTTTTTGACTTTTTATGCCTTACTATACTATGACAATTTAATGCCTTACTATACTATGACGTTTTTTGACGTTTTATGCCTTACTATACTATGACAATTTAATGCCTTATTATACTATGATGTTTTTTGACGTTTTTATGCCTTACTATACTATGACCTTTTTTGACATTTTTATGCCTTACTATACTATGATGTTTTTTTTGTTTTTATGCCTTACTATACTATTACGTTTTTTCATGTTTTTATGGCTTACTATTCTATGACTTTTTTGTCTTACAACAATAGGCGAATCATTGTGATCCAACGGTAGTGCAGTGGTTAGAACGGCTGCTAAAGGAGCAGAAGGTCATGGGTTCAAATCCCGGTCATGGAGCTTGTAAGCAGCTTTAATATACAATGCGTTTCTTATGCCTTATTATACTATGATGCTTTTTTGTGTTTTTATGCCTTACTATACTATGACATTTTTTGACATTTTATGCCTTACTATACTATGACAATTTAATGCCTTACTATACTATGATGTTTTTTGACGTTTTTTATGCCCTACTATACTATGACATTTTTTGAGGTTTTCCTGCCTTACAATACCATGACACTTTTTGCCTTACTATGCTATGACATTTTTTGATGTTTTTATGCCTTACTATGCTATGACGTTTTTCAACGTTTTATGCCTTAGTATAATATGATGGTTTTTTATGTTTTTATGCCTTACCATACTATGACGTTTTTATGCCTTATTACACTATGACGCCTTTTGACCTTTTTATGCCTTACTATATTATGATGATTTCTTGACCTTTTTATACTATATACTATACTATGACGTTTTTTTACAATTTTATGCCTCACTATACTATGACGTTTTTTTGACGTTTTCATGCCTTATAATACCATGACGTTTTTTGCTTACAATGCTATGACGTGTTTTGATGTTTT
>NW_019525017.1:1459298-1521358 GCF_002814215.2 Seriola lalandi dorsalis | reverse complement strand
CCAATGGTAGTGCAGTGGTTAGAACCGCTGCTAAAGGAACAGAAGGTCATGGGTTCAAATCCTGGCAATGGAGCTTATAAGCAGCTTTAATATACAATGAGTTTCTTATGCCTTACTATACTATGACGCTTTTTTGTGTTTTTATGCCTTATCATACTATGACGTTTTTTGACTTTTTATGCCTTACTATACTATGAAAATATAATGCCTTACTATACTATGACGTTTTTTGACGTTTTATGCCTTACTATACTATGACAATTTAATGCCTTATTATACTATGATGTTTTTTGACGTTTTTATGCCTTACTATACTATTACGTTTTTTCATGTTTTCATGGCTTACTATTCTATGAGTTTTTTGTCTTACAACAATAGGCGAATCATTGTGATCCAACGGTAGTGCAGTGGTTAGAATGGCTGCTAAAGGAGCAGAAGGTCATGGGTTCAAATCCCGGTCATGGAGCTTGTAAGCAGCTTTAATATACAATGACTTTCTTATGCCTTATTATACTATGATGCTTTTTTGTGTTTTTATGCCTTACTATACTATGACATTTTTTGACATTTTATGCCTTACTATACTATGATGTTTTTTGACATTTTATGCCTTACTATACTATGACGTTTTTTGACGTTTTATGCCTTACTATACTATGACAATTTAATGCCTTATTATACTATGATGTTTTTTGACGTTTTTATGCCTTACTATACTATGACCTTTTTTGACATTTTTATGCCTTACTATACTATGATGTTTTTTTTGTTTTTATTCCTTACTATACTATGACATTTTTGAATTTTTTATGCCTTATTATGCTATGACGTTTTTCAACGTTTTATGCCTTAATATACTATGACGTTTTTTGACGTTTTTTATGCCCTACTATACTATGACATTTTTTGAGGTTTTCCTGCCTTACAATACCATGACACTTTATGCCTTACTATGCTATGACATTTTTTGATGTTTTTATGCCTTACTATGCTATGACGTTTTTCAACGTTTTATGCCTTAGTATAATATGATGGTTTTTTATGTTTTTATGCCTTACTATACTATGACCTTTTTTGACATTTTTATGCCTTACTATACTATGACGTTTTTTTTATGTTTTTATGCCTTACTATACTGTGACAATTTAATGCCTCAATATACTATGATGTTTTTTGACGTTTTTATGCCTTACCATACTATGACGTTTTTATGCCTTATTACACTATGACGCCTTTTGACCTTTTTATGCCTTACTATATTATGATGATTTCTTGACCTTTTTATACTATATACTATACTATGACGTTTTTTTACAATTTTATGCCTCACTATACTATGACGTTTTTGACGTTTTCATGCCTTATAATACCATGACGTTTTTTGCTTACAATGCTATGACGTGTTTTGATGTTTTTATGCCTTACTATACTATGACGTTTTTCAACGTTTTATGCCTTAGTATAATATGATGTTTTTTGATGTTTTTATTTCTTACAATACCATGATGTTTTTTGCCTTACTATTCTATGACGTTTTTGGATGTCTTTATGCCTTATAATACCATGAAGTTTTTTGCCTTACGATGCTATGACGTTTTTTGACGTCTTTATGCCTTACTATACTATGACCTTTTTTAGCCATATTATAATATGATGTTTTTATGCCTTACTATTAAGTTTTTTCACTTTTTTATGCCTTAGTGTACTATGACATTTTTTGATGTTCAATTTGATGTTTGATTTTTATGACATAGTATACTATGATGTTTTTATGACCTTTTTACGACATTCTACACACTATGACATTTTTATGCCTCACTATACTATGACTTATGATATATACATCACATGTTCGTCCCTATATCAAGAATGATGTTACCATATGTGCAATGTATAAGAGGATATATTAATATGACATATATACATCCTCTGGATATATGAAGACATAAGTCTATAACATATATGCAATACTCATAGTCAAATCCAACTTTGTTAAAACAACATGCTCATTAAAATTCTATATGTTTGTACATGATTTTTTAAAATCTTCTTAAATTTAACCATACACGTTTCTCTTTTATATTTACATATATAATAAACATATACTGACAGGTTTTGGGATGGATATATATTTATGTAGATATGTCTATAATATAAACAGACATACTAAAATACATGTTTCTATTAGCTAGACATATATGTCAATATATGATATATTTCCAATTTTAAACAGGTTTCTCATGTAATGTACAAATTCTTTTATATATGGAAATTCAACACATATACATATGTTACATTTTTGTATGGGTGTTTCTGAATGTAAATTCAGATATTATATGTTAATAAACCATTTGGTTGACGACATTAAAAAGTAAATTTCTTTGTTTCGGAGGGTCATTGTTACATTTAGTTGATGTTGAAATCAAACATACATCCTGGTGTCATAGTGATATCATCAGGTTCACCTCAGCTTGGATTTGAGACTTTTTTCTTTTAACAAAAATGCTATTAAGTTACATTATGGGAAATGTAGGATTCAAGATTTTGACCCATGCAGTGACTAAAAGTCAGAACATCTCGGTCTCTGTGACTTTGATTTTGACTTTTAATGGGTCTTTCCTCTAACTTTATTGAAGTGTAAAACTAAATCGTTGGAATATCTCCTCTCTTGAAGAGGGGGAAAACGCAAATTCTTTGTCATGTTGGGGATTGTGGGAGATAGGGGGCCAAATCCACCACTGCTTGAGAAACATTTTAAATTCACTCAGTTTGTCTCATCACACACAACCAGAATATATCCATAATAAATGTTAAACCTCAAAACCAGAATTACAGTACAGTTTCCCATGAGCATGAGCTCCAAAGTGTACGTCATAAATGTACAGGAAGCTGTTCTGCATGAGTTGTATGAGCTGGTAACATTACACAGGACACATAATACTTTACAACCAGTCAGTACAGGTCATTATTAACCAGCTGCAGCCAAAAGGCACCTGCTCAAGAAGTTATGTTTGAGGCATTTTGACCTCTAACTCACTGGTTATGCTGCAGCCACATGGCCAGGCCCTCAGAGACTCTCCGTCCTACACAGCCAACCCGCCTGCAGAGCTGGACTGACTCATTTTATAGCTGTGGTCACAGTAAAAATGTGTCACAGTTCTTGTAAGCCCGATGATTTCAGCACTGCATCATCCATCAAGTCCAGCTGGACTCACACTCACCGGTTCAAAAAGTCACTGGAAGGAACTGAACCTTGACTCCCGGTTGACCTCTCCAAACCCAAACCACATCTGACAAGTGGAGCTTTATGATGCTCAAATTAAACTACCTGGAACTGCTGGTTAAACTGATAAGAATATTTGTTGAGCCAGTTTCAGTGGGAGTTTTTACTTTTTATTTCAAGGAGTTACTACACTCATTCATGAATGGCAACACATGCATTAGCCAGCATTGCATTTTAAAAGTAAGAAGCTGCAGGGATCATATAATCTGATTGCCATAGAGGTTTCTTATGGCTCAGCATGTAAAATCTGGAAAGCAAGAAAAAGTCTGGAGCCTGTTTGTGTGTTCATGACAAAAAGACCTTGGCAAATCTCAGCACCTAGGCTGACAAAGGGTGTTTTTGGGTGTGGGGGTGCTGTATTTTGTCATACACTGGAAGGGGGTGGGTGGACCAACAGCTGATGCCCAGATGTAGAGATTGTTTCACATTGACAAGGTCTAGATCAAACATTTTTTGAGGTCAGTTTGTTTATAAAAATGCATTTGGTAACTTTAATGTCAGAGGAAATGGTCCTAACCCATGTAATTATTCAAGACTGCAATCTGAGTCTGTTGTTCTCCACTGGGATTATATCCAAACTTCAGAGGGCTGTGGAAACAAAGTCAAAAGCTCTTTTTTTGTTTCTGTGAGATAGTAAAAAAAAAAAAAAAAAAGTATCTTTGTGCAAAATGGACCCGTGTGCACCCTTTCCATGTGGCCTGTCCTTCTCACCCAGGGGCATGGATGGATGGGGTGAAATAAGGCGATCGGAATGCGGAACCGGTGAGAAATGCAGCTGGTTAAGGAAGCGGCTCTGTTAGCAGACCCACTATCTGACTCCATTATAGGGAGACCAGACCAGCAGACTAATCCGTGTTCACAAAAAACAAGCACATCAACATTTGCTTACAAAACAAAGTTAGAAATGGAAGAAAAAACGATCGAGTCACTGCAACAAGTCGGAGAAATTCTTAAAAGCCGTGATTTTACATTCTGTTTGAAACCTTGTTTGGGGAAAAAAATATATTTTACTTACTTTTCTGTGCGCTCACAGCATGGAAATTAGTCACAGCCGCTATAATAAGTCCGCAGAGCGCGCAGAGAGCGTTTGAAGCCATGATGTCTGCGGGTAAAAAGCTGCTCGCTGTCGGCTACACAATTCCCGAAAGTTCATCTGATTAACAATCCGTGCTGGTTTTCAGCATGGAAAAGCGAGCATCAGAGTGAGTCACCCGGAGGAGTCTGCGCCTTGTTTTAATAGCGCACACACCCACGCTAACAGTTCAACTCCTATGAGTCATTTCCTATGTACTGTAGTGCTCGGATTCTCTGTGCGCACTCCCCGACTCACAGGAAACTCCACTACCATAGTATGTGGTTTCATTTGTTTCTGTTCAAGTGAAAGTTTCAATTAACCCACCTCAGGTATCACATTTTCAATAAATATATTTCATATTTTGGGGCCACACCCTTCAGTTTTTTTCTCCACAGTTTTTTTTTCTACCAGGGTCTGTGTAGTCTGGACTTAATAGTGTTCTCATTGTTATTACCACGCCTGTCGACGTCATTCCCCCCTCTCTGCCAAAAAACACAAGTCTCTGGCATGAGTCTGGGTCCCATACACAGAAAAAGAGGAACAGCAACTGAGGCAAGAACAGATGACACTCACTAGGAAAAACTATCTGCTTTTTAGGTCTTTCGTTTGTCTCAGTGCTGAAGTTAGATAAGCTTTATCTTTGTCCACATGAATGCCCTCCGCAGACACAGAAAATAAGACTTGTGATGATCTTACTTTTGAAAACTGACATTTGAATAGTGAGTGTCCCTGACGCAGTGTGATGTTATTAATGCCTCGGGCTGGGTGTAGCCTGCTGCTGCTGCACAAATATGCAATAACAAAGCCACTGGACGCCTGCCTGGAGTGCTATCAGGTTGGCCCCTGTCACAGCATTGTCTCATATATTAATGAGGACCATCAGTCACTACAACATCTGTGGCATAGAAAATGATCACTTAACACGAAGTGAAAACGACTAATTTATTTAAGACAGGTTATGCACATTCATATGAGTAAACAACCACTGTCTATGTATTATTAACAATAAAATTATTCTTACTTTTGCCAACATTATATCCAATTCCTGCAGGGACTCTTAGTTAACTGTTCCCAAATGCCTGATAAACTTTTTTTTTCACATATTCACTCTTTCTTTCAGCAGCCTGGAACTTTTTATGTGTGCGCTACATGGTGTGAATTGCCTTTTCCCACAAGAGCTAACGTCAAACAGACGCTAACCAACCTCCCAGTAAATAGTTCACATCATCAGAACAGAGGAAAGGGGTTTTCATTGGCTCAATTAGGTTAGAAGCATGTTGTTAAACAGATGTTTTTGTACTCGACTGTCACGGCTAACCTTCAGGAAAGCGGTCTAAGAGGACCTGGAGCAGCGCAGCTCACTAAGGACACCCATATGAGCTGACTTTCCACTGGAGTGATTTCATCAGTAATGAGGCACTATAAGCTGCAGATGTTGTGTCAAACTCTCCAATAGGAACCATGGCAACAAGATGAACACACACAGAGGACCTTGCCCAAGGTGATCCAAACACTCCTGTATGTGCTGACTGGGTGCCAAACTAGCTGGTGTCTCTAAGGCAATGTTAATACTATAGCCTAACAAAAGAAGTTAGACAAATCTGGCTGTTGTACTTTATATAATAGAAACATATTTAGTTTTACACATGCAATCCTCAAGTCTGAAAAGGATGGTTTGTTTTAATTTTGAAGTTTAAATTTCAGCTTCACTGATTTTACAGGATTTCCAAAACCAGCAGGACAAAACAAGTCAAAGAAAGACTTCAGGAAGATCCACCGTGTACCACTGCAGTTCCAAGTTCTTCTATACATTAAAAAAACACTAAAGAAATATTTAAAAGTGGGCCCAGTTTTTTTTTTTAAAAGAGAGAGAATATTTAACTTGGCAACAATGGCAAAGACAAGAAAACAGTGCAGAGCAGCTTAACGTGTAAGAATATCACGGTGTACACATACAATGTTTATTAGCTACAGTACAACTGTCTCAGTCATATGTGTCACTGTTTGGTCACCAAATTAATCACCGACTGGCAATGACGTTGAAAAACAAGTCTTTCCAAAGAGAAATTAAAACGGGGAAACACACTCATCTGACATCCCCACAATGTCTCCCTCTTTGAATAAATCTTCAGTTCCTTTGTCATTTTCTCAATTTTTTTCTCTCCTTTGGTTCTGTCTACTGTTTTCTCTTTTCACTCCTCCGTCTCTATGTGAATTAGGTGATGTAGATGCGGTGAAAGTCATTGGCTCCGAAGGCACAGTTGCACTTGGGGCACTTCCTCTGTCGTGTGTCGTAACGCATCTTCAGACATTCGTAGCAGAATACATGGAAACACTTGGTGAGCACCGTCTCCTTGTCTCGTGTGTTGCAGCAGGGGCAGCGCAGCTTGGCCTGGTGACAGATAAACACATCGTTTAAGGGCCAAATACCGACCTGCCAGCACTGTTATTACCTCCGCACATTGTATGGTAATACAGCTAATACCTGAGGGTGTAACAAGTCAGAGTCTTGATATCCCCAAAGCACAAAGGGATTTTAATATTTGAGGAGGTTTGAGCTCACTTTCTGGCCCATACTCATGAATGAAAAACAGCCACTGTCAGCTAATCAAGCAAATTATAAAGTTGTAGTATTTGCATTACGACACATTACTTTTTCATTAGACTGCTGTATTTCTGTATAACAGTTCACTCAAGATTGTGCCAGGAAGCTGTTGGTGTTTTTGTAACTCCTTTGTCACTAGCAGAGGTTAATTAAAGTCATAAATTTCTCTGCACATAAACAATGTTCTCTCTCCCTCACCTTGTACTGATTGATCTCCTCCTGCAGGATCTCATCAGCGTCAGAGTAAACCTCCACCTTCTTCTGTTTCTCCAGCTTCCGCCTCAGCCTGGACAGATCCTCCTAGAGGGCATGAAGGGAGAAGAGTCATTAGAGCTGCAGCCTCTGGTGATCCTCCCACAAGAACTTCAGGAAGTAACCCGTGTGAGTTTGGACAGAGTTTGGAGTGATATCCCCATTCCTGAAATACAACATACCTGTGCTCGTTTCAGGTTGCTGCTCTCCCTCTCTCGGGCGGTGCGGTTCTCCGCCACAGAGACCTGGATCTCTTTAAGCTTGGCCTGTGTGTGCTCCAGCTGCACCTTCAGGTCCTCTGCCAGCTGGGCAGCCTCCACCGCCTGCAGCAGGGAAGGAACTGGACACACTCAATAAAAAAACCTAATGATGAGATTCCTGAGCTGTAATGTGCTGGTGGTACAGTAAACTTGACATTCTGAGTCTAATGTTTGTGCTTCAGCTTTAGAGATTCAATTGTATACTAACTTAAACAAAAGCGCTACTCCTTTTGCATTTTTAAAATCATATTTACTTCAGATTGTGTATATTTTCCATCTCAGACGACCATTTTCCAAAGTATATGATATGTCTGTTCCACACAGCCCCTGGTTTCAGTTAAAGCAAACGGCCGCTGGTGTGTGTTTTCTGTTATGTTTTAATTTTATTGTTATGGTTGTTCTTACTTATGAAAAGAAGATTAAATGTGAAAAGAAAAGAATTCAAGCAATATATTCACATAAGAGAGAGGATGATGTCATTAACTTTTCCCCAATAGCACTCCTCTGCACATTCGCAGTCTTATCCAGTACCTGGGCAATTACCTGAAATATGTCAGACATGTAGGCACTTGAATACTTGCAGAACTTGAAAGTGTGGGAACTGGGACAGGTGCTGGGTTTTATTTGCTAAAAATGTAGGCCATTAATGCAATGTATTGTGGCAACAAATCCACAACTCTTTCATAAGCACCTAAGCACACCAAGGTGATGATAAGTACAAATGTGACTTTGGGCCCATGGTATTATCCAGATCCTCTTTTAATGCTACTCAGTGTTTATATTTAGGACCACAGACATCTGGCAGCAATCAAATCATGCCGTGATTAGCAGATCTAAAGTGTAAGACTGACAGTATGATTGATGGCATCTCTCTTCTCACCTTCCTCTTGTTGAGTTCTAGTGCTTGTGTCCGGACAGCCAGCTCTTTTTCCAGAGCAGCCAATGTGCTCTGGAGGACACCCTCTTTTTCTTCTAGCTTCTGCACAACCAGCAGCTGGGCATCCACCTGAGAAAGGCAGCAGCCAGTTAATATTTCAGTTCTCTGACACAATGAAAAATTTCCAGGTTAAAAAGTTACACTTCACCTGGGTTTTGAATGTGAGGACTTGGTCTGCCAGCTCCTCCTTCTCCTCTTTCAGCAGCTTGTAGATCTGGTTCGATTTGATTCGCTCACTCATCAGCTTGAAATTGGCATCATCCTTCTCCCGTAACTGCTGCAACAGCCGGCTGTTCTGCTCCTGCATGTCCTCGAAAGCCTGGCCTGTTACATCCATCTCACTCAGCAGGGCTTCCTCCTCCTCAAGAGATGCATAGGTGTCAGTGATCAAACACAGTGGTATTTGTTGTTGCTTCTAGACTCCAGTTTAAAAACAGAGGGGACCTGATTTCATCACCATTTGTCGAGGTTCATATAAAGTACTGTATGTGCTGGGGGTATGCATATTCCCCCAATAAAACTATGCATCTTTATAGCTAATCTTCTGTAGTTACAACTGAAAATAACTAAAACCAATCCAATCTACTTCCAAATAAACAATAAAAAATAACAACCATATAAACAAAAAAATATGAGTTTTTGGCTCACAAATGTACCATTATATTTCTCAAAAACAAAAAATCACATGCATCTTATTAGTCTCAATCCAAAATACTGTTCAATCTATGTTGTATCTTTTGGTATGAAGAATCACAGATGTGCGCTGTAATCATATAACCTGACGTAATTAATGGCATTACACCCACACGGGCCTGTTGATGATTATGCATCTCGAGATGCAATCACACCTGGTTTGTCTTCTGTGCCATAAACACAGCTACAAATTTTTATTTTGCTTCATTTTGATTCACGTTGCCCACTTACAAGCCAACTAGGACCTATAAACAAAAGTCACATGAACTCTCAAGCAGCTTGTTTATTGGCTAGTTTTGGCAATCAGTCTTCCTGCAAAGTTAAATTCAGGCAGCCAGGAACTGAGGGGGACAAATCAACCACATCTAAGTCCAAAAGAGTCGAGTTGCTGTACTTTAACTCTGCAGCTGATAAGAAGGAAAAGTAAAGAGCTGAATAAATCATTATCAGTCCAGACTGTGTTCTGCCTTCTGCTAATCATGTTCTGCTAGACCTCCCAAGCATGCGGAGCTGCAGGCTATCAGATCTCAACATCTGTCTCCTTTCTGCTCGTATAAATGGTGTGGAACAACAGTTAAACAACTTAAAAATTGGAACACTTTTACATTTTCGTGTAATTTTGCTATATTTGATTTAATTACATTTTCAGTTCTAATGAACATTTTTAGGTGGGGGTCTTCGTAGTTATTTTGTTTGCAGAAGAGTTCTCACAAACACACACACACACACACACACACACACACACACACACACACACACACACACACACACACACGGTAAATGCTCAAGCCTGCATGGGTGACACATATGAAGATAATGTATTTCATATTAAATAATAACCCTCAAACCCTGGTTATATTGTTGCGCCAAGGTCAACATCTGAATGAATATTATTGTGACAAGAGCATTACATTATCTAATGTGGGTGTGTTCACAATCTACGCAACTCAAGCTTTAGAATAAGTATGACATTACTTAACCAACATTTGATCTGGCTCAGATAATGGTTTTATTTTTTTCCATCTCGTGTTGTCTGCTCTCTTATTCCCTGAGTTTTCTGACTTACTGATGAAATTCCAATTCTCAAGAGCTCAGATCTGACAGTGTTTTACAAAGTTAAGAGTTTATCTGGGTGGCTCACCCAAAAAGGATTGTTTTCATTTTTGTGTCAATTTATCTCCAGTTTAAATGTCAACATGATCAATGCATAGCATAGGACATCCCTCAGCAGCATAAATTCATCTGTACCAGATACAATATTATAGACATTTTTATAGTGACCGAAAAAAAAAAAAAAGTGGAGTGTTATACAGATGTTTTTAAATATCTTAGCCCATTTACTACAAAGCCTGTTATAATTTCAAAAAATATAACATCACTAAACAGATAACTACATAACTATGTTGATGAAAAATGAAACTTTGAAGCAGACGGACAATGCTTCTGAAGATTAGTTTGTTAGACTGTTTTATAGTCTATACAATACTATCTTTTACGATGAGGCCACTATCCTTTGATAATTATAAATTATACTATATATATATATATATATTATACTATTTACTATAAATCATTTTAAATTAGCAAATATATTTTTAACATTTGTCTGCTGCCATGATGACATCTTTTAGTGTCATTAGATGTTTTATGTATAGTAAAAAAAAGTTAAAAAAAAAAAGCTTCAAACCAAAAGAATTTTGACAATGTCTTACCAAGAGCAACTTCAACCTCCAACAATCATCAACATTATAAAACTTTACCATGAAGTTAACCAGCCAATCACACTTAAATTTGAGGCCATGGCATCAGATTTCAGTTCCTCTTTAGTGGTCTAAGATTAGGAGAGACTTTTTCTTAAGCAAATGTGACACTCATTGCACTACTTTCATTCTTAACACAGCTGGCTTATTTATATTTATATCTGGTGCATTCCCAAGGCTTTATAGCTGAATTTTCCCATGCAGGGCTGATTGTTAATGTCTCACTTCTCACTGGCATGAAAAATTAATCCTTTTAAAAAGTGGAACAGGTTTAAATTTGATCAACCTGTTGTACCTGTCAATTTCTTGCAATGACCAACTGTAAAAATTATACATGTATTACATGTATGTATAGGCTACATTGAAAACCTTAGGCAAAAGTTCACATACCACTGCCTTTCCCCATACATCCTGTCTCTCTACACTGACTGTTAAGTAAATGCATAATGACCAGAAAGTGATGCAAATACTGAGCCTGTTATATGTTTGAGAGAACAAAACACACAGATACCTGTTTTGTGGCAGCAAGTTTCTTCTGCAGATGCTCAATGGTCTCTTCTGCAACTCTGATCTTCCTGAGGGCATCTTCATCAGCCAGCTTCTTGCTTTCCTTCCTCTCCCTCTCCTCCAGCTCTCGAACCCTCATCCTCAACTCATCCACCTGGACAGTTCAAAGTAGGGATGGGTATTATAAGTAACTTACACTAATGTATTTTGTAATTAGCAGCTAACCAAGAGCTTTATCATACACACAAAAAAGAAATGTGCAAAAGACTGACAGAGAGTCGAGACATCAAAGAACAAACCTCAGCTTTAGATTTGCGCTCAGCTGCCATGAGCTGCACTTTGTCCCTTTGCTCCTTTGGAGCCGACTTGTACATGTCCAACAATAGCTTCATCTCTTTCTGGGACTCCTGGGCTTTCCTTATGAGTAACAGAAGACAGAGAGATAACATTATGATAAGTAATGACATCAATGTGATTAGTTGAGTGCTTCTAAGCCCACAATCACACATTTTCTAACTACACAAAACACAGCAGTAGTATGAGACTTTTTTGAAGTCTTTACTGATGCCAGGCTTCTGTGAGCAGCTTGTAATCTATCACTGCACTGCACAAGTGCCTACTTTAGTTTTAACAATGAAGATTTTGGCCTCCAATATTAAATATGAAATCATGCAAGGACCAATATTTTATAACAAAAGTGAATAAGAACAAGAACAGATTTTACTATAAATGTGGAATTAAATAGAAGGGGGATGTACTTGAGTTCTACTCTGAGCATCTTCAGTGTGTCCGAGTCCTTCCTCTTCAGCTCATCACTGCGCTGTCTCTCTCTCTCACGCTCCCTCTCTCGTTCTCGCTCAGCCTCCCTCTCCCTCTCCCTGGCCCGTTGTCTCTCCAGTTCCTTCCTCCTCTCCTCTTCCTCCTCCTGGTCCTCATCCTCCTCTTTCTTTACGTCAATGCTATCACTCGTCGTCTCCTCAAGAATTAGAACTCCTGTGTCACCACTCTGACAACGAAACTGTCAATAAAGCAAAAGATTTATCAAACATTTTTTAAAAAATATTATTTCCTTGAAATTGATAAAAAAATTTACACTGGTTAGAAGAAAATATATCTGCAATAATGTTTCGATTTTACTTAAAACATCCTTCTGAATCTCAATAAAAACACTGTAACCGCTGGACCATGAATCACGTCATCTACCTTATTGATCTCCATCTGTGTTTCCCGCAACTTCCTCTTATAACGCTGAACATCACCTTTCAACTGCAAGTTGTGGTTCTGAAGACTGCTGATTAAGTGTCGCATCTCTCTGTTGATTGGTCCTGAGAGAATAGGCACCAAGCATCAAAGTCAGACACATACACAGAACAGTCAACATGTGGTTTCATTATGAGTAATTCAACATTATCCTGAGCTGTAAATGATGAGTTCAACTGCATGATGCAAATGAATTAGATCATTGGTACAAATTATACACTATAACATTATCCTGAGCAGTAAATGAGGAATTCACCTGCATGATGCACATGGATGACATCATTGGTACAAATTATATAGTATGCATTGTTCCTTCTGTGCAAACAGATGATTAAAACGTTTGATAAAAAAGTTTGCAATGATCTAATAACTGATTCTTGAAGTGCATCATATGTATTACAAATACAGTGTTGTATCACTGGCAGGTGTATGTCTATGCACTACACTGTGGCATCATTTCCCTTCCCTCTTCAGAGACGTCTTGATTGATGTGAGGGTGTTTTTGAAAAGGTACCTGCTTGCTCGTTGGCTGCCAAATTCTGCTCAAACTCGATGCGCAGCATCTCATACTCTTTGCGCACCTGGGCCAAGGTGTCTTCCAGCTGAATGACATCAGTCCGCAGCTTCTTCTGAAGGGACAGCTCATCACTCTGAACAGTTGAAAACACCAAACGCTGATCATGTCGTGGCAATAATACACACATACGGGGAGAAAAAAAATGTTTTCTCTAATGTATAAAGCTTTTTTTTTGTTTGTTTTAATCTCCATGGGAACAACTTTACACAATTAAAGAGTTACCTCCATGTGCTCAATTTGTCGGAGGTGGGCGTTCTTTGCAGTGAGTAAGAGTGCCCGTGCCTCATCCAGCTGGGTTTTGACCCCGAGAGACTCGTTGTACAGCAGGGAGAACTGCGACTGCAGACATTTGTACTCTAGAGTCTCCTTCACAACCTCTTCTGGAATATTGCGCAAGTCCATCTAAAAAAATCAGGATGTAGATTGAGATGATGGCAAAGGTTGAACAATGGAAATCTGTTACCACATTACATTGACCCACACTATGACATTCATAGATGAAACAAAAATACTTGTCTCAGGCAAATGAAATGGGGTTCTTGACCTCCCGATGTAGTTGTTTATAGATGTTTCTGTCCTACCATCAAAATACTTTATCTTTACCTTGAGCTTCTCGCTCTCCCTCACAGCCTCCTGGAGCTCCACCTGCAGTTTCTCCAACTCTGCCATGCGGCTATTTGCTAACTCCTGGTTGTGCTCCAACTCTGCATTGAGACTTTCAAACTGAGAGGAAAACAAAGACAATGTGTTATAGGAGAAATAGGCATGGTATAAAAATACTGTTTTGCCAGCACAGCACTACTCTAGTCAATTAAAACTTGCATCTGAGCAGTTACATGCAAAAAACAGGTATATGTTCCACAAAATTAATTGGAATAGGGTGCTTTTTAGGAATGCTCACCTTCTGAATATTCAGTGTAATCTGTCCTCCAGGTAGCCCACCTGAGCTGCCGGTGCTGCTGTATCCAGACTTAAGCTGGAGACATGGATATGGGAAAATGAAAAAACAGTACAGAAAAACAACACAAGGGCACACAACACATTTGCATCCTATGTAGGTGTAGGCGTGCTGTGATTCTATGACATCATTCAGGCTGTGCTTATTTACTTATCTAACAGTACACATCAATGCATGCATCGACAGCAGGATTCGCATCAATAAGAGCAGCTGGCTTGACACACTTTGAT
Organism: Seriola lalandi dorsalis; assembly: GCF_002814215.2. Lineage (NCBI taxonomy): Eukaryota > Metazoa > Chordata > Actinopteri > Carangiformes > Carangidae > Seriola > Seriola lalandi. The sequence continues at coordinate 1,506,961 of NW_019525017.1, read as the reverse complement.
GCTTAGGACCTTAACACTGTCAGCTTGTGTTAAGAGAGAAACAGCAGCATGAGCTGCATGAACAGATAACAAAGCTCACAAACACAGACAACATCATACAAACGCACCTGCTCCATAGCCTCTGCCAAATGTTTGTTGAGCTTTTGTTCCCTATTGCGAAGTTTCTCGATGTCCCACTGCAGGTCCTCTACTGTCGTCTCCATCTCAGACACCTTGGTCTCAGAACTGGTCACCTTGTCCACCAACTCATTGTACTGCAAGACAGCAAGAAATAACAATAGCATCAGTGACAAGTACACATCAAAATCAATGGCTACATACATGTACAATCTCCCTCATTCACATTCCCTATCCATTTGTCTGACACACACATGCACACATATTCACCATACGATCTGACACCCACAAACAATGCCAAGGACACTGTACCTCCATAGACATCTTGTGGTGTCGGCCCTGCAGGAGAGTGGCCAGGTCCCGCAGTCGACTGTTCTCCTCCAACAGAGTGTGGCTTACACTGATGACATCAGACTGGCTATCATCATCACATGCTGTTAAAGAGGATCCAGTTAAAAGTGTCCAATTAAAGTCGAGCTGATGGGTGTCAAAAAAACCCTTCTCACATTTACATACACCAAGAAATTGATAATTACATTTTAAACTTAATTAGTAGCAAGTAATTAGTTACTTCTAATGTAGGATGTAAAATGTTTCTTATTCCTATGTATGTGTGCCAATGGCTAATCATATAAAGATGTATCAGTAACAAGCATGTCTCCACAGTTACCTGCAGTCTGAACCTGCTTGCACATGTTGTCGATGCGGGTGTGTAGCCTGTCAAAGACGCAGACCAAGCAGGCGATGGCCTCCTTGCTGAACTGCATGCGGTCCTGGAGGTGCAGGGCGAGTTCCTCCTCGTTGCTGTGCTCCAATGTGGCCAAGAAACCCTTGGCATTCTCACTTAATGGAGGAGGGGGCGGTGACGCATCTGAACATATGTACAAGGTTTTTTAGAATCAGTACAGCAGGTAATAATAAGGTCAAATCATTAAACCTCAGTCTTTATCCAGAAAAACTGAAACTGTATGTGCCCTCATAAAACCTGAATATTGGAGAGCTAAAGCAGTTGCCTTCTTTAAAGATACGCACGGAAAATAAAGACTCATACATCAGGATGCTTTTTGTGGATTATAGCTCTGCCTTCCACACAATCACTTTGTGGATGACACCACAGCTGTCGGCCGGATCAGCATCAGTAACAACAACGAGGCAGCCTAAAGGGAGGAGGTCCAGCATCTTGTGTCTTTGTGCTCCACTAACAACCTCACCATCGAGACCAAGACAACGAAAGAGCTCATTATTGACTTCAGGAAGTCCACCATCAACACCCCCAATCCAATGTACCAACACTGCTGTGCCCTGGGGATCTGAAATCTCAGGGTTATTACCCATCTTGAGCTAATTTAAGTAGCCTAACTTTTACCATAGCCGTGATCACTTGATCATAACTAGACCAAAATAGTCACAGTACATGTGCAGCTGGCAGACAACTTGGGTGGGGGGAGGATTGTATTGCAGTTTCAGTCTTATTTCAGAATTGTTATACTCCTATTCATATGATATTAGTATAAAATAAAGGCAGATTACAGATTATATAGTAAAATTATAACAGTTAATAAAAACATCAGGGATGGAGACTTTCCTTAGTTCAGTTTAATCAGGAAAAAGTTTGCTTACCTGTTGTTGAGTCCTGTGGTGGCTCTGTCGGTGTTATCAGCTCTTCTGACCCAGCAGGAGGAGGGGGCTGCTGCTGCTGCTGCTGCTCCTCCTGATGCTCCTCCTGATGCTCCTCCTGCTGCTGCTCTGCCTGCTCGCCTTCATTCTGGGCCTCTGGAAGAGGAGGTGGAGGAACAGCAGAGGTTGGTGAAGCCAGATTGACACCATCTTCCTCCATTGGTGTGGGATCAGGTAGAGGGGCTGCCCCTACCCCTACTGGTGGGGTAGGGGTAGATTTCACTGGAGTTTCTGGCTCAATACGTTTGCGTAGAATGTGCACGTTCTCTTCCAGCTGCAAATTAAAAACACAAGGATTGAAAGGCATGTTAGTCTTGTGAAAAAAGCATTATCATGGGTTTATCTAAAAATTCAGTCTTGCATTTGAAAGATCTTTTGATTACAATTTCAGTGGTACTTCCAGACTGACTTTGCATAGTGAAAAACCCTGCTGAGTGGTATCGTATTTTGCAAACAATATAAAATGCACACTACTGTCCATAGTTGGATTATGGAACCATTTACATGTGTTGTGCGAATCAGACTAATCTAACCAACTGGTTTACTCCGACTACACAGAGTGATTTACACCCAATCCTATGTTTACATGGACATTTCTGAAAACAGGATTCAGCAAAAAAGAAGGGGATTAATATCGCTCCAACAATGTAATCAAAAGTGCTGAAAACACCTGCGACCAGTAGCGGTTGACAATCAGCAGGGTGGTGTCATCAGTGGCTTGTCTCTTCTCCAGCTTCTCAATTTTCTCTCGTAGCTCATCCTCCATTGCCTGTCTCTGCTCCAAGCGCTCACATAGCTTCTTATTCTTGAACTGAAGCACCTTCATGTCCATTTCCTCCTGCACAGAACAAATACAGACACAGAGGTAGGGAATATCAGAGATTCTGAATGTGGTAAAAAAAAGGTTTAAATGAGCTACATTTATGTCATCTTGGTGGAAGTAGTAGTAAATGGATAGAAAATTATTACTTGAAGTAATAACCAAATGACTGACCGTAGAAGAGACTCCAGCTATGCGAATGGGCTCTATGAGGGTTGTGGTGGTCTTCTCCTCTTTTTTGCTTTTCTTCTCAGGTGGGCCAGGGGGGCTGTCCCCTCCTGAGGGACGCTTTCCTCCCCCAGCACCTGACATCTTTCCTTCCCCTGCAAGAGATCAAAAACAACATTAAATCATTACTTTAAGTAACTTCAGATTATGTTTGAGAACTCATTCATTTAGTGACAGCTATCAACGGCATTACTCTTATTCACAAGCGCAGGACCACCGATTTTAGCCAGCTCAAAATACTTCTCTTCTGATGTTTATATGAAAACGGTTGTTCCTGTACGGTTATTCTCACTGTTGCTGCATAAGCCACTGACTAAAAAGCTACCAACCATTTTGAATTTGGCATTTTTGCATCGATTAACGGACATTAGCGAATCTTGCTAATGCTAGCTAAGCTAATGCTAACGGTTAATTCTACGAGACCAGGTCGGGCATATTTAATGGCTGGTGGTCGGTATTTTTATTCACCGAGCATCATTGCACACGTAAGACATTGTGTAAAGAAACTCTACCCGCACAAACACTTATAAGCCGTTTTCTGACTAATATTATCGTTACAAACCTTCACAAGAAGCGATTGAAAATGTATCTCAGGGCATACAGGGAAGCTACAGGAAATGACGACGATGTACTTCCGCAGAGTATTTTTTCATCAAAAATAATAAAGCAAACATGAGATTAACTACATTACTTTGGTATCTTACCTTACAATGTACTAACGTAAAGATACTTGGAAAAGAGCCCTGAAAATATTTTTATTTAAAATAAATAAATAAATACATAAATAAATACATAAATAAATAAAACATCATGCAAACTTCACTCCGGCCTCAAGGGGGCAGTACTGCCGCACTCTGTAGTAACAGAACGTTTCGACGAATGCGGCCAGAATGTAAACAGTGACCTAGCTAATAGATGCTAACATCATCGGTAGCTATCTTTGGTACTGTCACCGCTGAATCGCACACAGTCATGGCTTCACGATAGTTTGATTGAACGAAGACGGCGGTATTATACTGATTCCTTGTTCGCCGTCTCCCTTCTTGTCGCTTCATTGCATACATGGTGAGTAGCTTCCTCTTCGGTCAGTGAACCTGCAGCAGCTGCAAGGCCAAGGCAGAGACACAGCTAGCTAACTGTCATGATGGATCAAGGGCACATTTGCTAATAATAGTAGAGGAGACAGATGTAGCAAATACCAAGAATGCTCAACTAACAAGTTTTAAGACGAAGACATAACTCAACACTTCCTTGAGACGAATTACTTAAGCAGTTCCTCTTACAAATCATGCAGCACTGTTACAACTTGAGACATGTGACTAAGAGTTTGTTGTTATAAATTCATAAGCTATCACCATGACCAAAGACATTGTTGTTGGAGATGAACTGCCGGACTGGGTGGGGGCTAAGGAGTTCTACCAGAAATATGACCCCAAAGAGGTAATTGGCAGGTGAGTCCAGCAAAGTAACAAGAAATGTACGTTTTCTCAGTTTTCTGTAGAGATGATAAAAAGTCAATGCTGTACTCTGTGTCCATGGTGTCTCAGGGGTGTGAGCAGTGTGGTACGCAGGTGTGTGCACAGACACACGGGCCAGGAGCTGGCAGTGAAGATTATTGAGATCACAGCGGAGAAGATGACAGTCCAGCAGCTGGAGGAGGTGAAAACCTCCACACTGAAGGAGATCCAAGTCCTCAACATGGTGAAGGGACACTCCTCCATCAGTATGTTGGAAGTCTTTTTTGGACCACAAGACACTTAGATTTCTGGTCTTGAATATTTGATAGGATTGAAACCATTTTTATGTTTCTTTTGATTTCCTTTAGTTACTCTCATTGATTCCTATGAATCCACAACCTTCATATTTTTGGTGTTTGACCTGTGAGTACAAAATCATATAGCAAAAGTATCATGGTCCTTTTGATTCCCCCACTGAAATATTATTGTTAACCTTCATGAAATCATTGTCAGATATTAGAACTCTCTTGTTTTCCTTTTCAGCATGAGGCGAGGAGAGCTTTTTGACTACCTCACAGAAAAGGTTACTCTGAGTGAGAAGGAAACCAGGTGAGCTCCAGCATCAACACACTCCATCAGCTAATTGAATTTGTCATCACTTTAACACAGTTTTGTGTTGTATTATAATGTTTCTGCAAGGTCATAATACCAGTCCACCAATTGTGTATTATTTCCTTTACTGGTGAATATTCCCAAAACAATAATTTTACAGTTTGATGAAAGTGTTTTTCCATCCCTTCAAACTATTGAAACATATTACATGTATGATTTGAAAGACTTAAAGAGCTAAGTTATGTTGTCAGAGATCAAACCATATGAGTTTATTCCAATAGCTACTTGCGTCTAACAGTTTCACTTGCCTGCTCTCATGTCAGAGATGAAAACAAGCAGTCCCCTTTCGCCTGTATTGCAATACACTAAGAAAAAACTGAAGATAACACAGTGTGTACCGTGAAAATGAACTGAAACCAGTGGGCACCATAAAAAGATTAAGTGACATGCTTTGTAACATGGTCAGTGGTAATGTAAAACTAAAAGTATTTTGTTGGTCTATAGGAGTATGATGCGAGCTCTGCTGGAAGCAGTGCAGTACCTCCACTCCCTCAACATCGTCCATCGGGATCTGAAACCTGAGAACATTCTCCTGGATGATCAGGGACACATCAAACTTTCTGATTTTGGTTTCTCAGTGCAGCTACAGCCTGGAGAGAAACTGAGAGGTACTGCAGTATGAGTGTAGTTTGGTGTCAAAACAGTTATGCAAATCATATAGCAGTCATTTGTACAGACAGAGGTTACAATATATTTGTTGTCTTTTAATTAGAGCTTTGTGGGACGCCTGGTTATTTGGCCCCTGAAATACTGAAATGTTCCATGGATGAAATGCACCCAGGCTATGGTCAGGAGGTAGATCTGTAAGTCTTTCCTTTTCTCAATGATGCAATATTTAACTTATAAAGCAAAGCATGATCTTGGGTGTTGACCTCACTAATATTTCCATTTTTTTACTTACGTGTGTTGATGTGTCTGTTGTTAAGCTGGGCCTGTGGAGTGATCCTCTTCACGTTACTGGCCGGATCACCACCGTTCTGGCATCGCAAACAGATGCTGATGCTGAGGATGATCATGGAGGGGCGCTATCAGTTCAGTTCCCCCGAGTGGGACGACAGGTCTGACACTGTGAAAGATTTGGTAAGCTGATATTATGTTGACCAGAGAAGGTTGTTGGTCAGATAAAATCTCTTCAGCAGAAACAGAATTTTTAAGGTTACACAATAATGTATCTGCAGAAGTCCTAATGTTCGCAGGCTGTTGGTATTTTCAGTCCTAAGAACATGTTATATTCCAAAATCTGTACCTCTAAAATGTTTATTTTGCCGATATTTTTGCTTGTGATACTCAGATATCCAGACTGCTGGTGCTGGACCCAGCTGTCCGTCTCACTGCTGAGCAAGCCTTAGCGCATCCCTTCTTCAGACAGTACCAGAAGGAGGATGTGCGACTCTTCAGCCCCAGAAAGACATTTAGAGTGAGTCACAATATTGACCTGGCTTGTATTAAGCAGATGATTTAAAATGTTATCCCTTGAAAAAAAGTGGCTGTTCAGCAGTATGGGAAAAAGCAAAAAAGCTTGACACTCTCATCTGTTTTCCCTTCTTGCCTCCTCAGGTGTTGATAGTCAGCGTGCTGGCGTGTATCAGGATGTACAGCCGTTACCGCAAAGTTCGCCCGTTGACCCGGGAGGTGCTGGCTAGAGATCCTTACTCCCTTCGTGGCGTCCGCAAACTCATCGATGGCTGCGCCTTCCGTATCTACGGTCACTGGGTGAAGAAAGGAGAGCAGCAGAACCGAGCCGCCCTCTTTCAGAACACAGCTAAGATCATGCTGCTGGGCCTGGAGGACTTTGAAACATAATATGTCAACCTCATTCCTAACCACCTTGATTTTTATTTAACCATTTGCATGTGCTGTAATGTCTGTTTTTGTCACATCGAGTTACTGTGTTTAATTTTAAGATGAGGAATTCAGGGACCGGGACGATTGTATGCCTTAATGTGCACCATGGCTCTGTAAGTTCAAGATAAGCATGCACAAATTAATACTCCTTATCTGCCTTTTGCTCTGAGTTTGTTTCCATCTGAAACCCGTCTTCGGGTCATCATATTTGCAGTAGAGGACACGTATAATCATTTGACCATCACATAAACTGTAGGTACATTATGTACATTTAGGATTTTATCTGTTGATCGTCGTACACAACTGAGGAGAGGATGCATTTCTAAACACTGAGGCTGAAGTGGACATTTAAGTACTGTGATTAATTATTTAGTAGATAATTATATAATATATTGTATTGAAACACAGATTTACAGATATTCCAGTGTTACAAATAACTACCAGGGGACATGTGTGAAACATTCTATTACAGTATCTGAAGTGTTTTTGGTAGAAAACTATTTACCTATGATGCATGCAGACATTCCTTAATAGGGAGGCCACTTACACTAACTGTGAAGACCATCTTTGACTGAATATCCTACCTTAACTAACCAACACCATTCCATACTCAGTTCATTCTTCAGTTTAAAAAGTGGCACTTTCCTGAAGTGCCTGCCCGAGAAATGTACAGTAATTGTACAAATGCAGAAATACATTGTACTGTATATGAATAAAAAGGTTTCATTGACCATAGAATAAATGTTTTAGTTTGAATAATCTTATTTTGCGCTAGTGTTTAATGGAAATCATCATATTGGCTGTTTGAATGGAAAGGTAAAAGGAAACTTTGATTCAGTCATTATTTTCTGGCCTTGTGGTTGTGCTGTTGAGAGTCTAATGCCCTGTTGTGCTGATCTGCAATATCTTTCATTCGCTGATCTAGGTGTCCAGACACAAGCATCATCTGCTCTCTGACTTCTGTCTCTATCAGTGCCTTCAGTTCTGATGCGGGACCTAAAAGTGAGGATATGAAACAGTTACAAAACAGGCTCGGCTGTATTTGGCTATGAAAGTTATTTCTGCACTGTTACACTCAATCCTGCTATGATTTGTGATCCTACCGGCTGTGGTGTCCTCTTCTGTGATGGATGTTTCCTGTGTCTCAGGAGAACCATCTTTCTTTGGTACAACCTCTGCTACTTCTTCCATCACATTTTCAAAATGCAAAAAAGTACATGAAAGTATTAATAAATCTGATCAATGGACCTTTAAAATATGAGATATAATATAAATATAAGAATATTCTTTTCACTGAGTAAACATCTCATATTTTCATAATGAAATGAAAGGTTCAATGTCTTATTTAAATTTACTGTTGTCCCTTACTCTGCCTATTTACATTCACAGAACTTCCACCTTCAACCTTTTTTTTTTAATTTTTAAAATGCACTTACTATTTACAGGTAGAATAAAAACGGTTTTAAAACCCTTTTAGACCTTTTCCATGCCACCATAGAACTTTTGTGCTACAAAAACTGTTATCACTACCTGAAGCAGAAGAATCCTCATGGTCTGGCATCCCAGAGTACGTCAAAGACAAATCAAGTTTCACCTGTTAAAATAGTGAAAAACACATGATTCTACTTTTAAAAGAAAAAAGCATAGCAGAACTTGCTTGAAACAATTTGTGTGGAATAACACATTTCCTACTTTTACCTGTGGAGTAAAGATGTATTTGTAGAGTTTGTAGTGTCTCATATAGCTGTTATGGATGTACTCAAAGATACAGTCCACCTCCTTAGAGCTGAAGAGGTCGACACTAAAGGGAGGTCGCTGTAGTTGGCAGACACAGAGACACCAGGATGAAAAGCAGAAACTTTACAACAATGGAAATATAAATTATATTGTAAGAGGGAATATGCTTCTAATTGTTTTATATACCCTGACTGAGTGACAGAGGATAAGCTCCTTGCAGTATATGAAACACTGTTCGATGTTGTCGAGTGGCGTTTCTGCAAGAAAGGAGTTTCAACACATCCCGCATGGTTATGGACTTGACAGAGAATATGAGTCTGTACTGTAAATATTCTCTGTCACATAAGTGTCAGCTGAAGAGGTAGCTCATACTTTTGTGATTTCACAACTGATTCATGTAGAAAGCAAATTCCATCTTTCCTACTACTACTACTAGGTACTACTACAAAGTAGTGATAACAATTTGATTTTACTTACCTATGTTAGCCTCATGGATGGACTTGATGATGGACAACAGAGCAGAAGTTTGTTCCTTTTTGAAGTTGCACTCTCTGCTAAAAAGCAAAGTCTGGACATACAACTCCAGCAGAACTCCTCTTTTTGGTTCAGGGAGGTCAACTCCAAGCACACTGCACAAAACACTGTCACAGAGGAGAAATGTGACAGAAAAATGAAGTCAGTGCTGTGTGTGTGTGTGTATGTGTGTGTGTGTGTGTGTGTGTGTGTGTGTGTGTGTGTGTGTGTGTGTGTGTATTCGTGATAATAAACATAGGGCAGAAACCTTTCCAGATCAGGAATAGACTGCATATTGTCGATCTCCTCCATGTCATGGTAGCTTACATCCGTCCTGAAAAATACCCAGGGAATGGACTCAAGGTTAGACACTACATTTAGTCATGCAAAGTGCAAAAAAGCAACAATCAATCAAAATAAACACAATCTGGATTGTAGACAAAGCGCTCACCATAACATTACTTTACCTTTGGGGGCCTGTGGTACCTGCAGAGCAAACCGATGCTTACATTATATACAATGCGTTACAAGTCAATAGTATACAATAGTTGCATCCAGCAAACGATGAATATGTAGAGTTTACCTTTATCTTCGTGTCCATTCTTTATTTCTTTCGCCGAATTGGTTCGACTCTGTCATAAAACAACATACACACAATACGCGTCTCCAAATATACTTTGTACTTAAAGGAAGATATCAGTAACACATTTTTACTATGTAAAAGTATTTTTATGCGAAACCTTGCATTGACCAAAACAGGCTTCGATGAAGTTGGACCATTTCCTGTTTTGACTACCTCGCTGTATCCTAGCAACATTATCCTTCTTTTCTTTTCTTTTTCCGGTTAAGCATGTAGCGTGTATTACACCCTAATGAAATAAAGTACCCGCATAAAATTCATTTAAAAAGAAGAAAATAAACAGGGAACCACAACATATGAAAAATAGTTTTAAAATATATGAAATAAAACATGTATAATGCATATGTAAAAATCCCTGCATATTTTATAGATATGTTATATAAATAAAAACCCTGATAAAAAGAAAAAGAAAAAAATAGTTTAAATGTCCAGTAGGCCTATTTATGATAACTCAGCATTACTTAGCCTATAAATTATTTTCTTTATTATAATTCTGTTGAAAGATCTCAAACACAGGGGAAACTGCTGAGACTATACACAAGATGCACAATTAACTAATCTTTAGGCAATATAATAAAATATAGTGCAAAAAATGTTTTTTTTTTAATTTAGCAGTTAAAATTGTCTGTTTAAATGAACTGGCAAATCATACCACTCCTCTTACTGTTGTTTACTATTAGACACAACTATTACCATAACCAGACGATTGCTATTCTGCAACTAGGTAGTCAGAGCTCTTTCAAGGGCTATTAAAAACACTCACCACAAATAGACTACATGTCAAATACATATCCTGGGCCTACTATAAAATATATCACAACCAATTTAAGTAACAATTGTTTCGAAGTGGTAATTAAATTGTGTGTGAGGTAAAATAAAAAAGCAGTGTACTAAAACGCAATGAAAAGATGAACTAGTAGCCTAATAAAAGTTATGTTTTGATTATAGACACAGATGGTTGTTGTAACCATGACAACGAGATAAACCTGCCCCGAGTGTCCCGCTAATAGGCATCGTCTAGCCGTTTTAGTGTGTGTCCTCTGGCACGTTTTTGCCATTTTAATGCTACACTAGGTTATGTGTTGTGCAACGGCACAGCTAAGTGAGGGATCCTGGATGAGACTCGGAAGCTTTGGGTCAATTTGTTTTGGCTGCTGTGGCTTCCGTGTTTGACTGTTTACTCCTGGGTAAGTAATGCAGACTGCTGACTTGTAGTAAATGGAGTGACAAGAGCAAAGCACCACCTTCATGTTTGCCTTGTCTCATGTTTCAGGTGTAACACATACAGGCCTTAGCATCTCCATAAAGCAGCCAGGGGAAGCTCGCCTTGCCCCGGAGAGACTGCTTGTCCACACTGGCTGAGCTGTGCAGTGCAGTTTAAGAACATTATCCCCTTTTAATCCACTTTGCCTTCTGCTACACGCAGGTGGACAGACTGTCAGATGGAGCTGGGTGACACAATCAAACACCCGCTTCCATTTTTAATTGCGATATGTGTTTTTTCTTATTGACTCAGAACCCTTTCTCAGATTGAACTTTGATGCTGAATTTCATCTGTTGTTTATAGTTATCCTTATTTACCTTGTGATAACTTTGTAATTAGCAGAGAGACTTTGCTGAGACATGGAGGACCCAGATATGCGACAACAGAAGCTGGACAACCAGGTAAAGAAACAAGGATATATACAAGTATTTCTCAGATATGTTTTGTTTAAAGTGGTGCAAGAATTATAATGCACTCAGTGTAAATTACTTACAATCAAATGTCGTTTGAATTGATAGAGTAGATTTTTTGCTGTGTTTCTTTATTTAAAAAAAAACATATTTAGGATATATATAATTATCCTAGTCCATGTTGACAATCAACCAAAGACTGGAGCATATTCCTTGTTTAATTAGTTCTAGCTAACAAGTGGTTAAAACTGAAGCAGAGCTTTATAAAGAAATGGCTATGTGTCAAAGCCACCTGCTGTGTAGAGCTACTGCTCAACTTTAAGTCACAGTCTTGTTTATACTCCAGAAGTATGTGAGCTACTGGTTTATATCCAGTGGAGTGCTATATAAATACCTTATACTCAAAAGATCAGCAGATAATCACTGGTAGATGTACTAATACCAAGAGTAGCTGTAGAGACCTAATATTACTCATCTTAAATTAAAACAATGACTATTAATAATAGCAGTTAACAGAAACAATGATGCATGAAACCCTGTGTTTAAAATGTAGCATTCATTATCAGTTGTTTCATTATCTGCAGTTGTGAGTAGTTAAATTAGCTATTTGATTTTGTATAAATTAGTACAACCAATGTAATGTTCATTACAGATATAGATCTAGATTACCTAAGATAACAGTTTGGTTGTTATCATATGCATTCAAAGAAGCAACAGTACCTTCAAATGACAAATGAAATGCCCTGGCTGCACTCAACATTCAACCAACAATACTGTAAACAAGTATGATGAAAAAACAGGACTGAAAGAGGAAACATCAAAGTGAGAAAAATTACAAAATGCACATTAAGAAAGCAAGAAAAACTAATTCAGGATACCACTGACGAGCTCCATAGAAAGAAATAAGAAGCACCATTTTCTTGTGTGGGGACAGAATTGACAGTTTGAATGAAATCTAATATTCATTCTGCCCCAGCGTGCCCTTTTGATGAAAAAGCAGCAAAAGAAGAGGGCTGATTCTCAAATGGTGATGGCCAATCGAGAAACTCGCCAAAAGAACCGAAAGCACAGAGCTGCCCACTCTGATGAAACACCTCTGTTGATCAGCCAATCCCTGAGCAACACTTCTCTGACCGGTTAGTGTTAGAATAAGTTATTATTTCATTACTATAGTATTACTATTACTTTTTTTTTTATATAGAGAACGTAATCCCCTTTTACTGTGCAATTATGTTCAGTTTCTTGAATAATATTAAAGTGTTTTCCTTTGTTTTTATCCTGGAGATCAAGTTGAACATGCCCATGATAACCCATTGGATGAGATCACACTGGGTGAATGTGATATGACAGCAAGTGTGACGTTAGAGGAGATGCCTTCAGAGAAGCCACTCACTCCCAAGAAAATGAACTTGGACATTGACAAAGAGCCTGAGGGGAAATGTGTTGTGGAAGATGATGCCCAGGTGGAGGGAAAAAAGACAAAGAAGAAAGATGTGAAAAAAGAAAAAGCCAAACGTAAGCCATGTACTTGTGGCAAATGTGTGTGCATGCTTATGTGTTTTTTCATGCATGCTAACGCAAAGCTAGGAGACACTTTGGTTTACTAAATTATACATCTGCAATTCATTGCTTTTTTCAGAGGTGGAACAGAACAAGGAAAAGGAGAAAGAAAAGGACAGAGACAAGGAGAAAAAGGAGAAAAAAACAAAGAAGAAGGACAAAGTGAAAGAATCTGAAGACACACAGAAGACAAACAAGACAACCAAACAAGAGCGTAAAAGTAACATCAGTGATGTGGATTTATTATTAAGTCATCAGCACTCTGCGTAATATATTACGTACAGTATCTAGTGTTCAATCAGGAAAAAACATTTTTACTGACTCACTTATCAGTGTTCTACATTACATTGTGTTACTTAGCTTTCACAGCATTTAAGCGTCTCTTCTTTGGCAGAGACGGACTTACAGGAGCCTTCATGTCAGGAGACAGAGTCAGCGATGGAGATGGCAAGTCCAAAGAAGAACAAACGTGATGAGAGGGACGATGAAGAAGAAGACAGGTCCCAGAGGGCTGTTCCTCAGTCGCCAAAGAGGAAAAAACAACTCGACACATGTGAGGAATCATCTGGCCCAATGCATTTTATGATCAACAATACTGTAAAGTTGTGGTAAAGAACAAAGCTGTGTGTTTTATCTCCACAGCAAGGTGCCAAATAAGTGAGGAGAACAAAGACGAGGAGGTCCAGGAAAAGGAGAATAAGGGAAAAAAGACAAAGCAAAACAAAGCAGAGAAATCTACGCCGAGTCTGGCTTCGCTCAACTCCAACTACAGGGAGGGTTCATCTTCAAGCAGTGAATTTAATGAAAGAGTGAGACATTATTTAGAAAAGAAACAGTTTAGTATACTGCCAAAAGCAAATGTTCCTCATTTTGATTTGTCACAGAAAGCGGTGTAGTGGTGCGGTGAAATCATTCTTACTCTTTTTCATTTCAGTCAACATCTCCAGTGTCAGTGGAGGATCTTGAGAAGTTCGCTCTGCGTCCTGCTCCCAAAGATGTAACGATCCAGTGCCGGGTCACCAGGGACAGGAGAGGCATGGAGAAGGGCATTTACCCAACGTACTACCTCCACATGGAGAAAGAGGATGGAAAGAGAGTTAGTACATTCAGAATTTGAACCAAATCACTGTACATGCAAATTTGAGCTCTAATAACATGATCTTCCTTTCTTGAGCTGCCATATCTGTATCAAATGTCTCCTCTCCTTCTTCTACAATTAATTTTTCACTCTGCCACTACCAAGGTGTTTCTAATGGCAGGCAGAAAAAGGAAGAAGTGTAAAACATCCAACTATCTCATCTCCACTGATGCAACAAATCTGTCCAGAGACACAAACTGCTACATAGGAAAACTAAGGTACAACTCTCTCTTATTTCAACTTTCTGAAAAATGTTCATTTGTGATGCTGATTTCTTTCTGGCATAATCTACAGCCTGATGGTGTTCTTTGTGCCGTCACTCCAGATAAAGGATTACACTGTGACAAACTCTTTCAAAACCCCCCTTAGAAACATGCACCGTCACCAAGCTTAAATAGTCACTCTCAAGCCTGGACATCAAGTGTGTGTTGCATTTGAGTTTCCCAGTAAACCCTGCCATTGGCCCAGACACACAATCCCGGCACCAAAACACCTGACTTTAATTTACATTTATAACCACAGCTCCTTATACTGCACCAAAACATTTCATGTTGCAGTGAATTCTATGATGCATTTCATGCTTGTCAAGCTTTATATAATGTTTCATAAGGAAGAAAAACAATTTTCACTCATTTAGGGCATGTCTTACTCTGCATTTTGGTGATTCCACATTTTTTTTTTTTAATTAAAATATTTTTTTATATGGAAGTTATTCTTAATTTTGGCAAAGTTGACATTTGCAGCTACACTTGTTAGATGATTTCAGATCATGTATCTTGTAAGATTAATCTGTTTCAGGTCCAACGTTCTGGGTACAAAGTTCACGGTCTATGATGGAGGAGAAAACCCAGAGAAAAAGCCCTTCATCAAGGAGTGTGAATCAGTGCGGCAAGAGCTGGCAGCAATTTGCTATGTGAGTTCTAATAAACATCCCACATATACATCCCACGATACATGTTATACAGAAAAATTAAATCTCTAACACAATCATTTACCATGTTGCAGGAGACAAATGTTCTTGGCTTCAAGGGTCCCAGGAAAATGACAGTGATCATCCCTGGCATGCTGGAGAACGATGAACGAGTGTCTATTCGTCCAAAAAATGTATGATGGAAAAAATTTCCTAAGCTTATAAAACCTGCAGTGACGCAGGGTAAGTTTGAAATATTTTAGATAAACTTAAATTTAATTTTCTTTCAGGATCTTGAAACTCTACTGGTCCGCCATGCAAACGGCAACGCAGACAAACTGGTCACCCTGGTGAACAAATCCCCCAGCTGGAACGAACAGACTCAGTCTTATGTGCTTAACTTCCACGGGCGTGTCACCCAGGCCTCTGTCAAAAACTTCCAGATCATCCACCCTGACAACGGTAAGACATGACCGACTTATTGTCTCTCTCCTTTTCGAACAATCACAAGATAAATGGCTGTCTTGTCTTCACTATAATCCATCTCCTCCCTTTCTGCCGTCCTGCTGTCTTTTCCAGACGATTACATAGTGATGCAGTTTGGCCGTGTGGCAGAGGACGTCTTCTCCATGGATTACAGTTTCCCCATGTGTGCCCTGCAAGCATTTGCCATCACCCTGTCATCCTTTGATGGCAAACTAGCCTGTGAGTGACCCATGCTGGTGTGCTTCAAGTGCATAACTAGACCCATGGTCAAGATAGAAAGTTAAAACTATACCCATCATTTTACACAGAATCATTTTCATGTTTTGTATCCTGGTGCATTGTAGCACCGTGTATGTACTAAATATGGACAAAATGCCACAGACTTAGATTTCAGAGGAGACTTGTTTTATAGGTCCAGTATTATTTTATCACAGATTTTATATCAACGTGTAAGCAAAGGAATTTAAGATAGTACAATTTAATTTAATGGTGTCTCTTTTTATATTTGCCAGATGTGTAATGGACTCATGCAATTAAAATAATGAGGACAACTGTGTAAACACTACCAGTGAAATATTAAATGATAATATTACAAGTTTTGCCCGTCTAAAAATTGTTATTTCATTTAAACAGAAAATTTGCACTGTGCAGCATATTCCTCTGTGTCTTCTTGGTGAATTTTAATATTATAATTTTTTCTTTGACATTTTCTTTTTTATACATAAATATAATAATAATCTTAACTGATATTTGACTCTTCCAAACCCCTAAAAATTACAACGTAATGCTGCTGCGCTCCTCCCCTTAGATTTTCATCTATCAGATTACATGGCATTTCAAACCAAAAGGGATATCTCTCATGGTTTCCTATCATTTTAAAGTCTTTATCAAGAGAAATGTTTTTATCACAGCACTAAAAAACTGAAAATATTCATATCAGATGCATAGGAACGGCAACAAATTGCAGATAGAGCCAGTTATATCAGGGTGTCTGCTCTTGCACAATATAAATACTCCCATCTCCCCAGAACCTTATTGCTCATCTCGAGCACGTTGTCAATGCACGTTCACAGTGTTTCACATGGGGTGACAGAAAGTCATTCTGGTTTCGACTAATAAAAATAGGCCTCTGTTAAGCTCTGTGGTGAATAGAGTAAAACGATCAGAAATGCACAGATATTTTTGATAGCGAAAACCCAAACTAACCTGAAACCTCTGTTATCTAATTGAGAAGACTATCTGCATGTTAGAATAGAGAGTTCACTTGTTTCCTGTTGAAATTCTTTTAGGCTCATCAAGTTTTATGTAAAAGAAAATTGAGCCACTCATCCATCAGCTATACCTCACCCCTTTGAACCACAAGTGAGAGACTTGCAAAATGAATTTAACTGCAATTCATGGTTTATCCTGATCAGACTGAAAAGCCTGAACAAAACTGAACTGAACTGAACTGGCATACTGTTGGCTTTCTCTTGATTTATTGCTAAATTACTCACTGCACAAGTTACAATCTAACACAGTGAGTCTCAGTCTGTTAGTTTGCTAGTGCTTAGAGTTAGTATGTTTACAAACTCTAAAGCAACAAGATCACAAACCTCAGAGGAAGACATGGACTTCACTGTCAGCTCTTATCTTTTTAAGAATCACTACAACACACAAGCAGCATTAAGCTGATCTCCTGTCAGTGCACTACACGTTGCACAACACTCTTTTAGGTTGCACAATAAATAACATATTCCGGTTTCAGGGTATATCTTGTCCTACATATTTTGACTTTAATCAGATGATGTCATCAAAGTGCATCAGCATAAAGTGAATCTTAGCATATATGCTATGTATTTCACCAGATACCACAGTGCAACAGCCACAAATATTAAGCTAAAATGCATTGACTGCTGGGATTTCTCAGTATACGTCACTTTGGTTTGTCATTAAGTATGAGTAAATTCAAAGTCGACATCCCTTGACTAGTGAAGTAAAATCTGTTCATGTTAAAAAGCAACAATCATTTATTTTTAATGTTTAATGTGATATGTAGGACATTTGAGTGTAATTGTGACACCTTAAATTCACCATTGCATTGTGTATTTTTGGTGTCTTATCAGCTCATCAACGGATCCACATGAATCTCAGTGTGCTGTTATGAATGTGTTCCAGCTATGTGCATATTTGGTAGATTAGCATAAATAAATGAAGACATCTCACTGAGAGAATGCATTTATATGCACCTCAGATTTACTATTTGGTATCTAAGCAGAAAATAACTAGAGTCAGAGCATTTCAGATTTTATATTTTAATTGCTATTCAAAATAATTAACACATGGTCTGTTAATGGTAAAATGCACCATTGTTCATCTACATTTTTTAAAACAACACACCAAACCCGGTGCACAGTACAATAGACTATGTGGTTATTCTGTGCAGCTCATAACTACATTTGAACTACAGCCTTACCCCCTTCACACACTTTCCATTTACAACTGCTCTCTTAAAAAAGCACATCCTCTCCCACCAGTAACATGTGATTGATAGCTATCAGTGAGAAAAAGACTGACTGATACCTCCCCCTCTCAGTCTTCATCAAAGACAGTTCTTAGGGCAGCATGACTTAATAGAGATGTGTCAGGGCTGAGGTCCAGGCCAGCTGGTGTGATGGATTGGAGCTCTAAACCGAGGCTGAAGCTGATGCTGCAGAATGTGTTTCTGCTCGTGTCTACCAGCATCGTCTGTCTGCATGGAAATCCTATTGCAGGTTGTATCTCTGCCCGTATTTTTAAAAATCTGATAGACTAGAGATAAACTAGACATTAGACAACACACACTATAAATTAGACAGCCCAGATTGCCTTTTTTTTTTTGTCCTTTTTTTGACCTCTGTAGGCTAACATGCTCTTCTTATGGGGAAACTTAGTATGTATTGATGTCTTTTTATCAGTATTTATAACTGGAGAGTTCATTGTATATTATAATGTGTAAAAGCCTATAGTAATCTACTAATAAATGTTTTTATTTTATAATAAACCAACAACCCATTTTAGATCTGCAGAAAAAAAATGTGAAGTAATAATAAGTCATCAGTAATTATAACTATTAAGGTTATTACAAATTAAGGTTTTTATTTTATAATATATATTTTATATATTTTATAATAAACCAACAACCCGTTTTAGATCTGCAGTTTAAAATGTTAAGTAATAATGAGTCATCAGTAATGTATCTTGGCCTGGATGGTGTAATGTCATCTTCCAGAACAAAGTCAAACAGTCCATGAAAGGGGCTTTTCTTTATAATTAAAGAAACATGCAAACACAAAGAGGTTTTAAAGAAGTTTTTAGCTCTGCTACCATCAGAGTGTGCATGGGTGAATGAGCTGCAAATCGTACAGCATTTTGTGCATCAAGGCAGAAATGGATTGTTAGCGCAGCCCATCCATTTTCTGTGATCTCATTATCTTACAACAAAAGTATTCACTTGCCAATATATACTTCTTTTTTTTCCCCATGTATCTTTATTGGGTTGTCCATACATAACATACATTCAAGATAGGACTTTTCACCCAGTTTTACATTATTATAAACACACAAAAATACAGTATACAAGCCAACCCTCCCACCTCCCCAACATGAGAGCCGTGCTCACATACACCAAACGAAACAACAGAAAAAA
Source organism: Seriola lalandi dorsalis (assembly GCF_002814215.2). Taxonomy (NCBI): domain Eukaryota; kingdom Metazoa; phylum Chordata; class Actinopteri; order Carangiformes; family Carangidae; genus Seriola; species Seriola lalandi. The sequence goes on along the minus strand of NW_019525017.1, from coordinate 1,487,820 downwards.
AACCCAAAAAGCATAAATATGGAGGAACTCAAAAGAGGTTCTGGAAATTTCAGTGTGTTGCACCTGGGGCTGCACGACCAGTTGCATACCTTGTCCTGTGAAAATACTTCCAACTGCTCTGTTAAATGATTTAGTAGGTTGTGTTAATCTTCTCTAAGAAGACATAGAATTGACAAAAATAAATTCAGAGCAACCCCTAATACTGTACTTAAGTTTTTAAACTTTGGATAGATGTGTCCTATGTAAGACCTTAAATTGAATCAGTGTCAGACTAGCACCACTCACCACTCAGATGAAAACGCAGTACCAAGTTCATTTTCCCAGGTATTCCTAGAAACCAGAGGAGATGACAATGATGATCTAATAATATATACATTTTAAAAGTTATTAGTTCGCGTAATTGTTCTTCCAGTCCATACTGACCCTGAAAACGAATCTCAATCTACTTTCTTCAATTTTAGTATAAGAGATGGCGCACCAATGTGAATGTGAACCTGTCCTTCAATGCTGCAGTTTTAAATGTTTTAAGTTTAATAAACAACAAAGTGTTGTAGTGTAAGAGGTTTATTAGTCACCAACAATGGTTCTTGGACTGGGTCGGTCAAACAGTCCATGAAAGGGGTCTGTATTGATACAATAAAAAAAACAATAGCAACACAGAGGATATTCATCAGCTAAAGGGACCATTAACTTAAATGTTTTAGTACTTTTATAAATTGTGTATTCTAACATCTTGTTATTGATCTCTAAAGCATTAACAGATGATTTATTAACCATAAACCAGGTCAGTGTCTGATTTGAGGTCATTTTAGGGATACAGTACACTCACAAAGTGACACTTAGGTAAGATCTGTTTTGACTCCTGATGGTCCAAGTGAAACATTACCTGTATATTTGTTTAGGTGAACACAGTCTTCACTGTGTGAATGATTACCTGTCCACTATCAACTGCACCCTGAGCTTCGCACCAACAGAAAACACCTCAGACAGCGAAAGCTCCTACTGGCTGACTTTGACCAGAAAAACCGAACAGTGAGTCACTTTTTACTGAATCATACAAATGAAATATGACCTTAAATGTGATGATGTTGTTTCTCATTAGTTTCTCCTCTCCTCATCATGCAGAAATACATTTGTGTGTAAGCTGACAAACACAAATGAGGGTTATTTCTGCTCTGTTGAAACATCTGATCCGATGGATGATGAGGATGATTATGATTATTTGGAGACCTTTGCGGATATAGAAACCTTTAAAATCTCACTCTGTCACAACCAAAATGATGGACCTGAAACCTGCAAGGTGCTGGATGGCAAATATGCACCTATGGCAAACAGTAAGGAACAGAATGATTTTTGGCCTGTTCTCATACACAGAACCACAGAACCTTTTTAAAAATCTGCCTGTGCTTCTCTCATCAGTTAAACCAAACGCACCGAGCTGCCTCACAGTTAACCACAACTCAAGTCAACACCACTTCACCTGGAAAAGCACCTATGAGAAATGCGGTCCTTTCACCGCTCTGGTCAAAAACTTCAAGTATCAGCTCCGTTACTTCAAAAGAGGAGACAAACATAACGGCGACAATGGGGTACACTTAATAAGAATAAGAATAACATTCTTAGTGGGAAATAGTTCTGTAGTAGTAATATTGACCATAATCTAATCCTTTGTTACTAGAACTATTTTTTTTTTTTTTACCACTGTGCCAGGAGGACTCACCCAAACTGATTTCAGTAATTTCACACATTACAGAGACCCTACAATGGTATTCTTTTAATTTGGTTTTCTTTCTACGATGTCAGATGACTCAGTTGTGACAACAACTCTATACTCATGGCCGCTCTGAGCTGCCAGGACGGCTTTTTTAAAATTAGAAACTACCACAGCGACTTCATCGGTGACAACAGTGTGGATGATAATAAACTTTGACTTTACTTGAACAATAGGTCTTTCACACTGCAGTTATTTTGACTTGTCATTGCAAGAAAAAGACACATTTAAATAATTACTGAATGATGTCTCTGTTGCTCTGGTCGACTCCGTCCCAGTAAACATGGCCAGATTAACTTGTTAGGGGGTTAAAGTTTGCTGCCGGGATCCTACTGAAAGGCCCTTCTTAATTACGATAAAAAACTTCTTACAACTAGACTTTGACACTGGACTCTACAAAACAGGCACTGAAGATGAAGTAATAATGCTATTATGTACAAATATATTTTGTATAAATAATCTATTTAATCAAATGAAAAACAGAAAATAGTCATTATCAAAATTATTTCTTTAAATTCTTTTAATCAGTTTGTAGCAATTGTTTGTTTTTTTTACATTGTTTTGAAATTTACTATTTTTTAAAACCAAATTCTTGATTCACTCATATATTCCTTTTACCCACCAATCCCCATCTCATTCCCTCAATTTTAAGTGGCACAAATGGGCCGCCATACAGGACATTTATCTCCTTTGCAAAGTTTCATTTGATCCTACTCTATTCATCTTTCCCTCCAGGTGATGTCACATGATATTAACACAGACAGAACAAGCTATTCTGTGGATGATCAGGTATTTGTGTCAGCCACTGAGTACGCTGCCAGAGTACGGTCCAGTCCTAATCTGGCTTTCTATAAAGGACAGTGGAGTGACTGGTCCCCTGAGGTTCACTGGAGGACGGAGTCTGGTGAGTCCTCTAAAATATATACACAGCTAATCTAAGTTTACTAAAGTGCATCTTCATCTGGGAAGAAACCTGATGAAAAAGCAGGTCCCCCCCCCCCTTTTTTTTTTTTGCAAACATGTATACTAAACCTTAACATTTCAACTTTACTCTTCTTCATTTCTTCAACTCTGTGTTGCTCTGCACAGACGTCCCAAAAAAAACATTCATTTCTGAAATGGGTAAGAAGGTGTTCATCTCCTTAAGTGTGATGGTGCCACTGGTCTTACTTTTCTGCTACGCTCCTGTTAAAAAGTAAGTTCCTCCTCCAGCTTTTCACCAAATCCCAAAACACAATATATTAAATGCCAATATATATGGTATATTATCTTTATACTCCTCACACTTGCAGGTGGAGGCAAAGTGCCTTTATCCCAACACCAGCACCCTATTTCCACACCCTGTACAGTGACTGCCAGGGAGATTTCAAGGTAAGTTACAATAGTCACATAAAATACTAGCAATTATCTCGTACAAACGTCCTTAACCATGACTGTAATTATAGAGCTGGGTGATTACACACGAAAACACGGCAGACATGCTGAAAGTGGAAGCATCACTCCAAATCGACACCCTGACCAAGTGTGAAGATGTCCCAGAGGAAGACTGCCAGACCCAGGTTGACCACCTGTTGACGGAAGGCAGCGCATACAGTAACATTATTGGCCCAGTCTGTGATACTTCTCTCTTGGGCATCCCTTATGCTGTGAGCACCATGGCTGCACTGTCAGCTACAGGGGACTCGCTGAAGAGTCTGACCCTCAGCTCTCAGCCAGGCAGCCCTGCTGAAGGAGACTCAGGGTGTTGGCTCTGCAGTGACACGTCCCTGGACAAGGATTCTCCCTGGTACTGTAATGAGTACTGCACCCTGAGCGCCTTTCAGCAGACGAGTCCAGTCACAGTGGTTGCCATTGGGGAAGCATAAAATTATGTTTACATGTTGTAAAGTTAAAAATCTAAATAATTTTGGGCCCAAAACTCAACTACACTCATCAACACAGGGAAATATGCCTTTGAACACTCCACTACTTCAAGCTACAAACAGCTACTGTTAAAGCTTTGTTTTTACAGTAGTGGTTTTTAGCCATTATGACAGTAACCGGGGCACTTGCAACATTTCTAAAATGTTTCCACAGCATTATGCAAAATGTAAATGATACAAAATAATTGCATAACCTTTTCCTTGCGTCAAATGTGCAATGGTCCTGCAAACAATAGTTCTGACAGACTTGAGAAAAAAAAAAAAAAAAAAGACATTTTTAATAACTGAGTAGCTTGCTTTGCTTCTGATCTTGATGTATATTTTCTTTACTCATGTAATAAAAAAAAAAATGCAAAAGGTTTTGTAGAAAGTTTTATTTACGCCAACACATACATGAACAAAGCACCATATAACCTTAAAGTCTGATACAGAAGAAAGCCTACCTGCCTCAGTCATTGTGGCCATTTTTATTTATTCCATAGCAAACACTCTGAATAACAAAAAGACAGCCAAGGCAGCAGATTCTATCGTATATTACAGCATGCTGAATAGAAAACCTGGGAAAGAGAATTAGACAGAGCCATCTAGAGACACTAGTGAGATACAACAGTATAAAAGTGCCATTCATTATACAGCAGTTGAAATACTGACAATGAAATAAGCTAATTTTACATTAATTTTATGGAAAATAAAAAGGGGGAAAACAAAGGAATAGACCCTGTGAAAGAGCAAAATAAAAACAAAAAAGACATTTTCTTCCTTGAACACTGATGACAGCCAGCTTGCATTGAGTTGATGAAACTGGTACCGAGCTGTGTCCCTTGCACCACATAAGACAATTATTGTTTAAAAAGAAATAACCAGGGTGCTGAAGCACCCATCCCCTCCCAGCATTATGCACCAACCGGCAATTAAGAACAAAAAATGATAGGTCAGAGGAGAGCGGATGGCACAGAATGTGTGGAGTTTAAATAGAAGTCTTTAAGCAAGTCCCGATGTGAGAGGAGCACATTCATTGAGAGACTGAGCGGGGAGGTGATTCTTGTTAAACCCATTCCTTCTGCCACAGCGGAGCAAGTCTTCGCCCTTACGAGGGGGAGAATTTTTTGGCTTGTGCTCGAACTCTTTTTTCATATTCTACTCTGTTTTGGCTACAAAGAGGTTAAAAAAAACAAAAAACAAAAACAGCAGTAGTTATCATGGCGTTCTGATCCCTTACTCAAATCAGAAACAAGAGGTATTTTCAAACTATGTTTAACTTTTTTTTTTAAATAAGTAAATAAATAAATTGATAATAATAATAATAATAATAATAATAATAATAATAATAAAAAGATGTGCATTTTGGCCAATAAGACAAAGAAACCAGGGATCCTCTCAGATTTATCTTGTCATTTTATTTCAGGCTGTAAAGCTGGACCTTTTTTTAGACAGACTTTGAACAGAGCCCCTTGAAAAGTTATTTTACTCTTGTACACACACACACACACACACACACACACACACACACACACACACACACACACACCTAACACAAATTAATATCTTGCGTGCTCAAGTTAAAAACAATGCTATTGTCAGGATCAGACAGACCTGCAGGTTCTGTAGGTTTTAGATGTGAAGCAAACTGACTGCTGGAGAACTTACTGTCTTGCAGTCAACTATTATTTTTTCTGCCTTTATTGTTCAAGTGTGGATTAAAATAAAATGCATTCATTCAGATGAGCACATCAAGACCCCCAGTATGCAAACACATGCACACAATTGTGACAGAAAAATTCACCAAGGTCATTAGGTCCCTGAACATGTTTCTACATCAATCATTACCATTTATACTTCAAGTGCATGTTTTAAGATTTGTAAGAAGCCTGTCTTATTGATCACTAATCATCCTGGTCTTGCAGTCACATTTACCAATGTGTTCTTAACAGGCAGGAGATCCATTGCTAACTGGAGTGGTTAAGAATACAATGGCAATGAGGGAAAACTATTTCAGTGAAGCACAAATAAACCCACTTCAATGATAAAATGAGATCTACAAGCACATCATGATGTGTATGGTATTGTTGTGCAAGTATAACTCATCAGTTTCAACCTAGAAACAGATTTTGGAACTGTACATAAGATATCAGCAATTGACCTCTCATCTCCTTGGCCCTTTTCAGACACTTCACTTTGTGAACCCAAAGAGATTAAATCCAGTATCACTTACCAGTAGATTGTGTAAGCCTCTGCTTGGGCTGGATCCTGGATATTTGGCTCATTTAGGAGTTCCTGGATACCTAATAAGATCTGTAGGATAAATAAAGCAATGAGACAAACTGACTTTGTAATAAACAACTCATCTGTTCTGAATTTCTTTTCTAGGGTTGCTTAAAATATTTGTTGGTCTCAAAAGCTCTATGTCAATTGCATGAATACAAATGTACCTTATTTTCAATTAAAGAGTCAATCAAATATCGGTTAAATATTAATAAATCTACAGAACTTTTTATTTACTATAACTTCATCTGGCCTTCGCCATTTAAAAAGACCTTTTGTAAAAAGCCCAGTAATGTAAATGACTTGTACATGGCAATCCAAACCTGCTTTATTGTGATGGCCGGTCTCCAGTCCTTGTCCTCCTCTAGAATAGATAGGCATACTGTGCCTGATGGATACACATTTGGATGGAAGAGTGGAGGCTCAAATTTACCTGAAACACAATAAAATGTTAAGTGCACTTACGAATCGGATCCATTACAAACGCCAGACAATATGAACAAACTCCACAAATGTCACTAAGCTTTTTCACAGCATAAACTGACTGAACTCCTCCACTAAAAAGGCAGCAGCTTCTGATGTTCACACCAATAGTACCTTAACAATATTTTAATGTGACATTCAGACACCATCACTACTACCCGAGTCCCTCGTTGCCAGATATTAGACAAACTATGTCACAGTGCCCTGGCATTGTGTGCTCCCACAATGGTAATGTAATGTTTTTTGTTCACAACGTGACCAGTATTGTACACTAGGCATAACGTTTAATGTCTTGAGCTGTCGAATTGTCACAACGAGGTTAGCACCATTTCTGTATCAGCACTCAAATCATTTAGGCACACATAAAATTAAGCGTAATGGATGCATGCGTGAAAGCATCAACTGGCTGGGGCTGCCAATTCACATTCAGATCATCTCATGAACAGCAATGGATGGATAAAATTACAATGGTCCCTTACCATTAATGAATAACAAGCCCCTGAGGAGTACTACATACTAGTGAGACTGTCCTTTGCTTTTGTGTTAAGAAGTTATTAACAAGCCTTTCAAACAAAAATTCTGACACGTTTGCTCCTGCTGTGAAAGGGACATCCAAGGATATTCAACCAATCACAGATAAGGTGTCGAGCAGGTCCGACCCTGCTCAACTTTAGTAAGAAATCTTGATCACAGGTTACTATTTTAACTGCAGCGTTACCTTAAGATTACTGTAATGACTTTTTAGACTATTAGATATATTTGAATATATGACAGGGCATCATAAGTAGTTGGGACATTCGCAGAGACAATAGAGGCTTGTTGCCCCCTCTGTGGTGAGAGGGTTGGGGGCCTCCTATGCTCTTGACCTCATCTGGACAATTTCATCAAACATCAGACTCGATTGTTTTCATTAATGTGATTGTCAGTTAGATTTCAAACAAGCCAGACTGTTACTCTTCACACTTTCAGGACAGTAATTATGCCTGGAAATTTAAGTCCCTCGAAGGAAGACATGTACCGTACTGTGCACCTAGTTTTACAGTCCAGATTAAGCATTTCATTGTGTATTGTTTGTTATTAAGCCCATCTACTGACTGAAGAAGAGACAGATTTCTACAAGCATCTGCAGCAAAATAACAGTTACTATGTCTAGTAATCACAATAACAGTCGTGTTGATGGTAGATACAAGTCAGAAACTGTAACTCACATTTTGGAGGTGAAGAAGGATAGTCATCCTTGAACAACATGCGCAGTTTGAACAGGCCTCCTTCCCACGGAGTCTAAGGAGACACACAATCATTAGATCAGCTTCTTAACAGAAGGTCATATATTAACACATATATTAAAACCTTTTTATTATTATCATCATCACCTGTTTAATTTTGAAAACAGGCTGACTGTTCAGGCTGTTACTATGAATTATTAGGATTTCACACCTCTTTCTTTTCGTTGAAAATCTGGCTCAGTACTCTTGTTGCTATTCACTACCTATGCTGTCAAAATAAGAAATGCAAGACATAACTCTACAGTTGTATTATGTAGTAGAACTTGTTTAAAACCATACATGTTCTTTTGCACCTACCACAGAAATGTCATCTTATTAAGCTCACTGTAGTCCATTTAGCAGTGGTTGCTATGTAAAGCAAGGATGTTCGGTATGCAAACAAGATTGAAACAAATTACCCCCTTCTTGCCAGGAATGGCGCATTCCCAATTCATGAGATTCATGGTTCCATCTGGATTTTTAGTTGGTACAGCAACAAATCCCTGCAAAATTTAATAGGAGAGTGCAAACAGTTAAGACATCAGTGTTACTTATTGGAGGACTGGACATAATGAAAGCCTAGAAAGGCTTCCAAGGAAAAGTCAGAAATGGTGCGTCTTCAAAAGACACTACTTACAAAAGGATGGTCCTTCCGCCATGCCTTGCGCTCCTGGGCAAGCCGGCTCAAAGCAATGCCTGACATGATTTGTGGACTCCTGAAATGAAAGAGAATGCCAAGTCAATTATATGAAACCACTAGTCAATTAAGTAATTCATAAAGCAAAAAATCCAAACCTTTGTAGGTCCCAGCTTCCATTAAAGTAAGGATTTTTTGCTTTTCTTTGGCTTCTATCATTGTAAATTAAAGATCTTGGGGTTTTGAAACTGTTGGTCTGACAAAACAAATAATTCAAAAATGGCATGCTGGGCTTTAGGAATTGACATTTACTCATTTCTAACATTAAAATCAAATAATTAAAAACGGGGAAAATGTCAAAATGTCAAATTGACAAATAACCAAAAATAAATTGCAAGTTGCAACCCTAATTATTTTGGCCTATTGTGGACTTTCTGTGACTGTAAACACAATATTACATAAACTCCTGCACTCTGAAGTGGTCTCATATTATAGCATAACAAAGTACATGCATTCATGTTCTTATAGACAAACATAATGTTGGCTTAGTTTGGCCAGTTTTAATTTGTGGAGAGCTTTTCAGACATAAAGGATTTGGCTCATCCTTCTGCATTCAGCAAAGTGAATATAAATTCTACCAATGGAAAAGGTAAGCCCCTACCTTATGTAGAATGATCTTAAGTAGTAAAAGTATGGTATTAGTAGTAGTACCATGACATTATCCATGTAGTGACCTCCAGTGATAAGCTACAGTTGTCTATGTACACAGTTAAGGACTTCCAATACACGTTTCTCTCTACACAAGATAATTAATTAGCCCCTCCTCTGTAAATGAAGTTGTAATAATCAGTTACATCACCTGAAATCAATTATAGCAAAAATACTCAACCTCTCCATGGCGCATCATGAGATTATTAGACTACCCTCACTTTTACTAACTTGTCCTACAACATAGACGGCTATACACCACTGCGTTAGCAGTGCTATTCAGTGCTCATTTGGAGCTCTAATTAGACCCTCCACTGGAATGTCTAATGATCTCTATAGCAACGATGCTTTGGAGGTAAAGACAGCGAGGAAAAGCAACAAAAAGGTCCTGGCAGCAACTAGTAATTGCCCACTCAGTATTTACTAACTTTACAACAGTAGTTACACTCTACATCATATTATATATCCAACGTAACACTAAGCAGTTTTCATCAACCTTAGAAGTATTACGACAAAAAGTATCCTTTAGATCGACATGTCTGGAACGCTAAGAGCTAGCCAAGTTAGCCGCTGGTGATAGAATGCTACAAAACGCTTTCCCTACTCTTTGCGCGCCTTGTGTTTTAAAACTAAAAGGGGGTCCAGGAAACGACATCATTAACATTTGAAGTGTTTCATGTCCGTTGAGCTTTAGTGTAAACTTGCTGTCAACACAAACGTCCACAGAGTATCAAAGCTATTTGGTTAGCAAGCTAGCCGGTTAGCTTGATATGCTAACTCATGTGCGCCAGAATCGTGCTACATCCCAACAGGCGCTGGCGCTGTTAGCGTCTGACACGGCCTGATGCAGCACAAAAATGCGCAATTGCACTTGATTTAGACACAATTTTGGATGAGAAAAAGTGATTGCTGCCTTTCTTCTAGCGCTAACTAATGTCTATTCTGAAATGGCAAATAGGGATGTGAAATATTGTACAGGAATAAACCATACCATAACCCATTAAAGAATAGAGACAAAGAACGCCAGAGCTAAAAGGCGCACATTTGTGCATTACCAAACTAGCGAAAATGGCGCAAACTGAAGCGGGTAAAATATCATAATACACGACAAAAAAGGCATGTTCCATAATAAAGGTGCACTCCTACCTTTCAGTATGGCTGCACTTGCTCTGGTAATTGAGCGAAATGAATTAATCGTGCTGAAATCCCGTTAAACCTTGTAAAGTTTCCCTCCTGAAAAACCACCCGCTCCGACTCAAGCTAGACACAGAAACAGCGAAGCGAAACAGTCATCCGTCGTTTACTTCCGTCTTGGCTTAAATACCCCTAGGAAGATTAGACTGTGCGTTTATCTTTTAACGGTTTGGGTTTCTGACTGTATCTCTATGACCGCCAAGGATTCAACCGAAAGATTTAATCTGGTTACTTGTGTATTAGTTTCCATTTCATTAGAGCAGCATAGCTTCTGCTAATAGCACTCAGCTCATTAAAAGCGCCTATACACCGCTTGCAGTTGTTGCTCTTCGCGCACGCGCCCTGTGGCTGTCTGAATTACCTGTTCGGAAAATGAAACAAGGAAAAGTCTCATTTTAGAAACATATAAGAGCAACATTATGTTCGTTATTTGGATTATCTGCTGTTCTTTTTAACATGCATTATAAATGTTGGAGACCATATATTCCATTTCATACATCAGGAAGGCGCGTTGTCCCATTCGAGCAAGCACAGACGGATTTCTATCTTCTCTTATATAACATCTTTGTCCATACTAAAGACCGTTAACCCAGACGACTACCTTTGACATATCAAATAACCTCTTGAACACAATTACAAAAGAACTGAGATAGACCTGACATGAAGTTGTTGGCTGTAAGACGTATTTTCCAACAAGGTTAAATAGTCCCGTGTGAAAAAAAAAGAAATAACAAAAAGAAATTAGTCTATATTTAAACAGGCATATTTCCAGGCAACTATAACATAGAAGCTAGTTTTGAGAAAGTGACACAAGAGGTCGCGATTTATCAAAAAATTGTAATTTCTTGTCACGACGCTATTAATAATCTCTACACTTCGATGTACACTTTGTGATGTACATGTCTGATATAATTACTGTTAATCATAAAACATCTAATCATGTTTACTATTGTGTATAAAAGAATTTAAAATAATTCAAATAAAACATCTCTGGAAAAATAAATACACACACAGATATGAATGACAACATTTTTATTGTGTTTACCTTATGCAAGACCATATAGATCTATCCCCTTAACCTCATACCTAGTTTTTACATTTTTAACATTGCATAAGATCATATATAAGTGATCTATGTAGTGATATGAGAACCATATTCAATGTAACTGTTAGAGTGAGGAAAAATGACACATTCATTCCGTCTGATTACAAGTGTGATCATCTTCAATCATGCATTACTGTGGTCTGTGGCTTATAACTTGAATGCAAAACAAAATTGGGCACTTAAAAGTATTAGGCTACAGATTTGATAAGTATGTCCATCACATGAAATGATTATCAATGCCAAATGCTCAACCAGGCAACCTGTTTGTGAAGGGCATTAAAGGTAATGTAGCTGCTAAAGAAGAGGGGTTAAACACCTCAGACCAGAGTATATCAAATGAGGTTACAACTGAACCAAGCGTATCAAACACAAAACACTTTAAATCTCATTGCAGAAAAAAAGTCAAAAGAGGACCCAGATAAACCTTAGCTCTGATCCAACACAGGTAAAGTTTCATCCAGTTAAAAGTGAGCAACTCTGCCATTAGAGTGGGCGGAAAGCAAGATTGTCTGCAACGCTCAAGCATAGGCTGTCAGAAGTGGATGGAGTATCTTATAATGTCTGTGTGAGTATCAGTTCATATGGAGTGGGGAATGCTAGTTGCCCCTGGTGCAGTCACACAAGTCAGACGTATGGTTAACATGTGTGAGGGAGTGCAAGACAGTACATAATTGGAAGGCTTCAAAATACTATAGCAAATGTAAACATAGCCTAGCTCTGGCAGGAAATCCAGTCTACTTTGATTGAACCTCTTTGCAGATCTCAAATTTTGCACTTTAAAAGCCCTTGTGTGTGTGTGTGTTTTTGTGTGTGTCACTATCAAAATCATGCATCCATACATGTTTCCCCGACAATACAAAATTTTTTTTAGTCAAGTGTATACGTGTACATGTGAGTAAATGGAGGTTTGCGTGTCGTTAACAATTCTATATGTACAAAGTGTGCCAGCATTAAGAAAGGTTTACTCATCCCTGACACTAAGATCAATGTGTACAATACACATAAGACATTGAATTTAGGTCATTGGGAAAAAGGCAACACTAAATGATTAATTGTGAATGAAATATCCAACCTATCAAAAACCACACATCAAACCTGAAAACAACTTTCTATAAAAAAAAAGTGTTCTAAAATGCAGTATTTACATTAACAACATTACAGGCTGTAAGCAATGTGCACAGTGTTGTTTTTCCACTGTAGTGCTTGTAATGCTGTGTACGAAATCTACACAATCTAAAATGCTTAGAAGAATCTATCACACTGCAAGAAAAAATACATTTGTTTTCAAATGTAACAGTCAACTTCATAGCCAGCCAAGTATAGCTTTGTTATTGGTTATCAAAACATGTTCCAGGCATGTTCTCAGTGAAAGACACCTTATTCAGCTTCAGCTGTTTCAACCCCAACTCAGAAATCTCTAGCGTCCTGTACAAACAATGCAAAACAGAAGTTAACATTGTCAAGATTCTCTCATTTTTGAAGATCCAGTATAAACAACTTCCATTTGAAGTCGTGTTTTCTATACAGTGTACAAAACGTGCAGTTTTTTTTTTTTTAAAGAGTTAAATATTAATATTGAATTTGGATTATTTACATCAAAAAATCCTCTGGATATGAACTGAAAGTCCTTCACCACTGCCTTCAATCAGTTCGAGTCCCCAAACCTCAATCAAAACAAATACTTCCCCACAAAAAGATCTTAAACAAGATGCTCCCTCGAACATACAAAGTAAACCAGTTAAGGAAAACTCAAAAGTCAGTGGGATAAGGTAAAAAAAGACGCCACTGTCTCAGATGATGTTTTTCCTGACAGGAAACAGGACATCACTGGAGGACACTGATGTTTAAAAAATATTATCACTGTAAAACAAAATTCATATCCAAAACACCTTTGATTTTTTTTTTTTTTTTTTTTGGCAGTTAACTTTAGATTTATGAACATGAGGTCTCAAACTAAACTAGAAGTTCATTAAAATTAACTTTACTACTTTACAACATTTAGAGAGCAAATTTTTTAGTTCTTTACACTACTAAAATTCTACATTTTGCATGAACATTTGCGGTTAAATGTATCTCCAATACTCAAAAGTTAAATCCTTATAATACAGGTAAAAGGACCTGAAAATGTGTATTACTTGACCTAACAGCACACAATGACCATATCACTGGGTAAATGGGTTACTAAGGTTGCAAGATAGAGTATATGGTCTCACAAGCAGCTACAGTAGCAACACATATACTTCTCAAGCCGAGAACGTGAATGATAAATAAGTATCTTGCATTGCCATATCTGCTGTGTCTCTCAAGTTAGCTTACTTAGCCTACGGCCCTGTTCAGACCTTGCAATAACATGCATCTCGAGTGATCACTTGTGATCGGATGCCAGTTCCCTGCTCTACAAACAAATAAGCACGTACTTTATTTCTGTCTGCAAAGCCCAAAAAGTAGAAAAATCAATATGTGACAATCAATACTGATATTGTGACAGGTCGCAACAAATAAACTGATGTATGGGAAACACTGTGAGAAGTGTAAAAATATTTGAGTTATTATGAAACTGAAACCTGACTGTACCAGAGCATGACAACTGAGTAGGCGATCGTTCAACGTGGTTCAGGACACATTTGCATTCAAACTCTTAAAAGAATGAGGCCATATGCAATCCAGACCCCCTATAAATGTGGTTCGAGTGATCTGATCTCACTTGCATCCTTAATGCACTTGGGTGCTTTCACACCTGCACTTAGAGCTGTCCTCTTGTGATCTGATCACCTGAGACGCACGCATGTTAATGCCAGGTCTGAACAGGGTCGCTGCGAAATGGGACTTTCTTCTCTTCATTACAGGTCATTTCCCCATCACCAATAAAAGCCCTGTAAGTGATAAATTACGTAATGCCCCTTAACCTACACAGACAAATCACAGTGACATTTTGTTCCTTTTTTGACCTTGAATAGTAACTGGAAAAATATTTTGAATCAAAGTAAAATGCCACCTCAACTACATCTGACAAAACGTGTGATGTATAGTTGGGATCCTCATGATCACAAATCTCAGTATAACGGTTTGAAATCTTTGGAAAAAACATTTTATCGATTTGTTTTTGGGGTAAATTTCACATTAAATAGCCTAACTCTTTAACATGTGCTTAATCAATGCACAATTCCCTTCTTAACATCTTTAAACAATAATTTTGAGTTGATTTTTTTTGAGTTATAAAGACCATACTGATCCCTTACCAGACCCTTGAGTTGGAGGATATAATTAATTCAATAGATGACCCTGAGTGAATCATTGGCCTTATATGATGACGGCCATAGTTTATAGCATATAACATTTGTAGATTGCAAATCCTTACTTTCAATTAGAAAAAAAAAACAAAAAAAAAAACTTGCCGCTAATTTAAAAAGGTCCAGTTTAAATGTACAGGCACAAATTGTCAGTAAACAGACTTATTTACATCAAGAAATAAAAACAAAAATGGAGGGAAAACACAAAATAAATGCACACCCCCCCTTTAAATCTCCATTGTGCCAAACGTTCTTCCACAAAGATGATATGTTTGCATCATAACACCTGGAGCTCATAATACTAAGTCCTCTTCACATCCGGGAACCTCTTTCCTGAAGAATCTGCAGAGACAAAAGCATGATATAATGAACAAAAACTCAATGTACAACATGCTACGAGTCATTTAGTACTGACTCTCTACAACCCCCTGTATTTCAGCAGTCAAAGGTTTTTTTTTTTTCTTAAACCGAAGCAATCATGCCTGCCACATATTGTTTCCCAGCCAGAAGCGCTCATACATTTACTCTACGTGCTACTTGAATAAGCAGCAGAGAAAAAGGGAAATGCTTGCACTAGTGAAGAAAATAAAAGCTTTGCTAGAAACTACTCTACATGCTGCTGAAGCTTACCACAGTGCCCCGAATGCCTCTGAACTTAAAGAGATGAAAATAAAATAAAAAAGAGATGAAGAGGGGCAAAATTCAAGATGAGAGCCTTTTCCAGGAAACAGCAGTGGAATCATAATGTAATATTTCATAATTAGTTTTAGTTCACTGCAGATGGTATTTCATAACATTTTTCAATTAACAAACATTTCCAATTGCTTGTTAAATTGCACTTCTGGTGCATCTATTCTCTCTTTTGGAACTTTGGGGCCATCACATGCAAAGGCTTAATCTCAGGGGTCTAAATGTGGAACTCTCATTAATGCGGCTCAAAATGTGGGAACAGCTACATAAATGTAACTGAGAAGTAAGGACTGCATATTTTTGTCCAGGTGTTAACTCAATTTTAACAAGTACATTTAGTTTAGTAGCATTTTTGCTGTTACACTGAGCAACTTAACCTGTTGCCTGGGAGCAAAGAACATTTACTGGAATTTAACACTGAAGGGTTAATATGAAATTAATACGAAATTTTTGCATCGATTTTTATCAGCGCTGTGCAAGCAAAACTACAACTACTACTATTTTTGACAATGAAAATGAACAGAGAGAGTAGAGTACCCCTCCCTTCCTTTACAATATCATTGAATGAAGGACAATGGTCAAACTGCAGCAGCTGATGATTCAGCATGCCCTCCATTAACCAAGGCTGTGAGCATGGCAATAATTACAAGGGTCTTATTTACACTACTGAAACAAATTGAGTTCATCCCATCTGGCTCCAAAGAGGTTCACCTGCAAAGAAGTATTTGACCTGTCTTAGCAGGAACCATCTGGCTTTTTATCTTGCTTTGGCTTGTAGACTCTGAAGACCAAAGCTGATTTCCAACCTTGAATCTGTCACTTTATTCTGGTTTAAGTATCTGAAGTTTTTCAGTAGTGTAAAACGCATCAGGGATGCATGGGAAAGGAAGAGGAGAACAAACTCAGGAGGTGTGATGGAGGCACTACGAGCAGTTGAGCGCTCACCAGTGAGTCATAAGTGCTCAACCCTAATCAGAGTCATTCATTTCATAATCTGTCTCTTCGTCCTCGCTCTGAGCAACATGCAGCATGCAGACAGCACAGAAGAAGACAAGAAAGGCATGTTGTAAAATAATGGAAATGAATGGAGGAGTAAAATGTAGGAGAGGAGAACATGGAGAAAAAAAAAAACAAAAAACTAATGGCTCATGTTCAGAGGGGATTAACATAAACAACTACTGTACATTTAGTGTCTCTATGCAGAACTCAAAGACACAAAACACATTGAAATGTTATCTGAGGACACCGTTCTAATGGACTCAATTCACTTGTCACAAATGTCTGCAAATCTGGCCTTTTACACAAATAACATACGCTTGCAATACATTGGACTGATGATTTTATATTTTAATTCTTTGTTATAATATACAGAAATCAGTCATACTCATTAACCCAGTTTGGACAAGGTGCCCCCGGAAACAATAGCAACAAAGTCTCTACTCTTTCTCAACATTTGTTTGAAAGATGCACTGGCAGCGTTTCATCTTCCTATTTAAATAAACAGCAGCATGAATATAGGTTTAACGGTGTGCTTCTTCATGTGTAGCTGTCTGCAAGGATAGGGGCCCCCATGGGCACAAGCTGATGGGAGCTTGAATTCCTCAGGGCGTGCCTCCTGCTTCGCTGCAAAAGCCCTTGAGAAAATGACAGACCTTGCTCCGCTAATCTGCAGACCTGGGCTTTCTTAATGCTCCTAGCGTGGATTATACTGGAGGTTTTTTTCATTTGAAGTGAAATCTAACACAACCAAAGTCTAAATGCTGGGATAATGCATTTAGAAACACCATTTTGTGACCCCCCCCCCATCCTTGACATCAAAATGAAGGTTTTTCATCAACGAAAAATGCTCTCCTGTGTAGGTTTAGGTAAGAAAAAGAGAATGTCCAAATTAATGGCTGCTCTGCTTCAATATATATATCTTATCTTCCTCTTTTCCTCTCTCTTTTTATCACTTGCGGTACAGGCAGTCTAGTTTTTAACTGAAGCACTGAATATTCACAATGTTCTCCTTCATAGAGGTTTCTCATCAATAAACTAGAGGTGCTCTCTGTCCCCTGGTGGCATGTTCATAAATGCAGTGCATTTAAAACATCCAGCACAGGCCATCATTCACAGATGTTTGCTATGGATGTATATTTTCTACCGGCCTCTCCACACTCACACTCACTTACCTTAGCCTTCTCACTGGGCTCACTGTTTGTCCCGTATGATTGATTGTGCAGCTCCTTGGAGACTACACACAGGAACTCGGCTTGGTCTTCGTTTCCGTAGTTGTAAGAGGAGCCTATGCTGACCAGCTAGAGAGACACGAGAGCAGAGCACATGGGAAGAATTAGACTTAGACTGATGAAAAAGAGGCTAAAACTGGGTTACACATGGTGGGAAAACAGAGGTAGGAAGATGTTAAAAGTAATGTAAAAGAGGTTGATGACCAAACAGAGTCTACAGGTTCCTGCAACTTATACTTTTCAATATATTAAATTTATTTTCTTAGCTCAAAACAGTTCATACAGAACAATCTGAGTACTGTCTGAATAACTCACTTTGAAGTTTGTTTTTAGGATTAATTATCTCACATTTTTGGCCGTAATTAGACCGACAGCAATGTCCAGTGACATAAGCTGTGGGTCAGGGTGGGAATGAAACATGACAAAGATTCTTGGTCAGATTTAAACCCAGGATGTCATGATTGCACAATTTCATGGTACACTGAGACCACGAGGCCACAACGGAGCCCCACTTAAACAATTTAAACCAGAATACTAAAGAGTTAATTGCTAAATTGCCATTTGTTTTGAGTATTTGTCAGTACATTTATAAAGAATGCAATTCATTCTCAGGACCTGCAGACATGCCAGCATGGAAATCCTAATTAGAAACTCAAACAGTTGTCTAAGTAAATCATACAGAAAATAAAATAACCAGTGTACCACAAAAATAAAGTAATAACCATGAAAAAAAGAGCAGACACTATAGAAAGAAAAAAAAAAAAAAAAAAAAAAAAAGACCAAATAATCTCAGCTAGCTACTTTGGATTACACTTGTCACACTGCTACAAATTCAACACACACCAACTCCTACAATTTTCAGCATAAAATACTCCTAAAAAAACATTTTATCTATACATCTATATTTATGGAGTCTTAAAGAAGGCAGTGGGTCATTAAAGCTCTTCCCTAAAGACTCTTCTGGGCTGATGACCATGCTAAGCTTTGCATAAGGAGTGTTTCTAAGAGTTTCCAATCTGACCTGTGTAAAGAGATTAGTGAGATTTGAGCTCTGATGGGAGATCCAATGATCCCTCGTCTCAGAGGGATTCATTCACACATCCAATAAACACTTTCTACACCCAAACGTGTTCTCTCATTAAAAAAAACAAAACAAAACAAAAAAAACAAGCTCTAATGTAAATTTGGACTATTCACTCTTAATGTTTGAATCTTACTCACAAGATACATTACCTGGCTGAAGATGAAACAACATTTTTAGAGTTTCACCTCTAAAGAACCAGAACTATATTACAGCACAGCCCCCAGAGCGGCTACATCAAAGCAGAACACAGAAAGCTGTTGACAAGTTTACAAACTGTGAATGTAGCATGAATACAAAAAATAAAAAAAAAAATGTAATAAAACAATACCACAGACAAGAAAAAAAAGATGTCATCTTCTTTTAGCCTCACTGGTGAGCAAGCAGTACAAATGAACACTGAAAATAATCAACTCAAAACAAAAGATGAGCTAACAGCTAAGTGTCTACTAAGGACAAACAATGGCCAACGGGGTGTGTATGGACAACATTGGGACCATGCAGTGACCAGCCCGTGGACAGAAATTTGTGGGACACACCTCTCCGCTGTTGTTTGGCAAAGCAGACTCCTCTCCCTTCACCTCCCTTGACACAATCAGCAGAAACTCTGACTGGTGGGCCCGCCCGTAACCTATACTGACAAGCTGCAACAACCAATCAGAGCACAGAAGGGATGCCCGGATCATGTATGCGGACATTGAGAAAGATGTGATTTGCTGTTTGGCTTTTTAGCCATTTCCAATATTGAGGATTGGACTTTCTGGGTCAATGTGAGCATAGCGGGGTGGGTGAAGCACATGAAAGGAGGATTGTTGCTGTGACCTTGCAAGAAGAGATTTACCTGTTCAAACTTCCAGCCGTCGGACATGGTAGACACCATCTGTGTCAGCTCCTCTTCCTGGCACTGCAGCACCCGGTACACATGCTTCACCGGAACCTGAGAGGAAGAATGAACACATGAGGGAAATAAGATGAAAAGGGAGAAATAATTCCCAAAATAAATGGAAAAGAAATGTTACATTCATCAAGGAATGTACCTGTGATGTTTTGCAGTCACGTTCCCTGATCTTGTCCTTGATGAGCTTTATTAATGATGTGATGTTGTAGAATTCAGCTTCTTCTAACACACCTTAAAACAGTGAAAAAGAAACAATTCAAGTTTTTCATGCCGGAATATAAAACTAAAAATTAGGTTTAGCTACAAACAATGGCATCTAATGTTTTGCAGAGATGCTACTACAAAAAGCGTATTTAAATCTATATTTGTTAAACCAAATTATTCACATTGCACTTGTGTTCTGTTAAAACTGAAATGTGGATGGACTGTTTAGATGGAAATGTTAAAAATACCCAAACTTCTTTGCTGTCATTTCCTTGCAATCATCATCATCGCTGTTGTTTAGATATTAAAACGTTTCCACCAGCAATCAACAGTAATGAAGTGAAATGTTGAAAACAAATGTTCACACCGTTACAATGCATTTAATGTGCTATAGCAAACTGTATTTTGATTTGGAAAATATTTCGTTACCTTCCTCTGCCAAGTCCCTGTTGAGCACCAGTTTGCCATGCCTCAAGTAGTTTAGCACTGGCCCGAAGTATGCAGGGTCTCTGTCTATGAGATAGGCACCAGTTTCATCCTGAAAAGCAAAACGGAGGAAGAGGAGATTAATACAATTACACTGTATTCACTGTCACAGTTTTCAATTTAAAAAAACAAATAAAAGTCTAACATTTATTTCCCACACTTAAAACACTGACATCCATTTAATTCTGTGGATCCAGCAGTGTATAGACACACAGAGACAAAAAGTGATTTCAATCCTCTCATCCAACACGATTCAAGACAAACCAATGAGCAGGTGCATGCTTTAAACATAATCTGAAACATAATCCGGGGGGGGCGGGGGGGGACCAAACATTATGCATCAGTGAATAAAACTTGGGGGATGAGAATTACGAGGTCAGCTCCTGTGCTGATAATCTCTACAGGGACTGATAAGACATGCGCACACAGAGCCACACACGCGTGCAACAGCTTTGGGATATCACTTCACTGTTCCCACAGGCCTTGGGTTTGATCCCGATTCCTTCACAACCACTGGGTATTCCCCTATTTCTTTAAGTACTGTGATTAGACCGTCTTTGTCTCACGGGGAAGGAGGAGGCTAAAACAATTAGAGCAGAACAGAAAAAGATTTGGAACAGCAGGCTGAATCCACCAAGGGGACCAGGAGGAAGCACCTTGGCTTACAACTGACGATTAGCCGAGTCTGGTCTGTCACATAGTTGGCCTCACACATAATATGAAAGTCAGTTCGATGTCGGCTGCAGTAGTTAGACAGCTGTTCAGTTTACTACTAAAAGTTGTGTAATACGATGTGACATTTTGTAAAATACTCTGTATAGAGGAAAGGCCTTCAGCAAATTTTACTACAGGATGTTTGACTTTGCATCAGTTGAGTATATGGCTTCAGGTGCAAATTAGCAGCATCACTGGCTGGTGCAGCATCTGACATTATTTACCCAAGAACACAGAAATATTGTCATACACTCCAGACCATGACCAAGATCAGACAGTCTTCACTGGCAAGCACATGTACATTCATAGCTACATAGCGCCTCTTCACAAGTCCTGAGATGGATTCAACTCAAAACCCATTAATCTTTCCAATAATGAGAAAAAGTCCCAGTGCATTTTCTTTTGTAATGAATCTCTGAACCCTCTTGGTTGGTTGACCTCCTTTCCAAGGCAAAAATATCCCACAGGAGCCCAGTGAAGCTCTATTTTGGTCTCATTGCCCTGTGTCAGTTCCTTACATTTTCATAGTCACTGAAGTTTAAGCACAAGTACAGGTGGGCCTGAATGGAGGAAACAGACTGCACAACTCACATTCAAGCCACACTATACAGGATGCTTGAGTTTCACATTGAATGTTAAGTTATTCTTGGCCTCTATCTATTCCTCTTTGCATCACAAAAGCCACCCTGCACCAACTATTTATATATTTGTTTACCACATGGCCACCTGTAACTACTGATAATCCTTTCATAAAAAATGTTACCCAATGATTATCAACAATAAGATAAAATAGGTATTACAAACATTCTGTGAAAAGCCACCATTGCATGGTATTGAATGCAACTTAAAATATATAATGAGCTCATAAAAAAGGTATTTATCGAGCTAAGACCTTTACCATATTTCCTGTTCTTAACCTTTTCTTTCACCCTTTGGAAGCACAAAAACTTTTATTTCTTATTAACTTCTGACAGTGCTGGGGAGACCAGAACCAACTGTGCGTAGTAGAATTATATTGACAAAATATTAAAAAACATGAATATAGCATGACCTTGAGAGCTAAACAGGTTTTTTCATACTATGGACATGACTGAAATTTTTGCCTCAACTGCTTTTCCTGTTGTTCCCTGTCAAAAATCTGTCAACCTTGTACTTTACAAGGCCAAATGAACCAGATATGGAGACCTTTTTCACAGCAGGCCTGTTGACCTGTCATAACAGGAAAAGCACAGGTGTAAGTAATAACATTAATGATGGCTCCATTGGCACAATTAAAAATATTTTTGCTTACACCTGTGTCTGACAACGCCCAGGAAAAAAATATCATAATTTATGGTTGAAAAGCTGAAATCATTTGAAATTAATTCAGTTTCTGGAGTTTGATATGCTTCTTTACTGCAACCAGGGAATGCAAATGGTAAAACTTAAGACTATTTAGGGGACCCTCAAGAAGCACAATTATTAAAAGGCACATACCACAACTACCATGTTTCCAGTTTGATTTAAGACTTGTTTGACAAACATACCCCTCTTCTTCCTGGCTCTACACTATCCACTGAGGCAAAAATGCAAAAAAAAAAAAAAAAAAACAGTAACCGGTTGTTTTTTGTGTCTATTGAATTTTGAATGTGGGTTTGAAAAGTGCTATGACACAATGTATTTGCCCTTTTCTCACAAGACATTTTGACGGTTGTAAACAACTTTAATTAGAGCTGAATTCCAGTTAGCACTTTGGTTTCAGGGTTCCAGGTATTGTGCATATTGGCTCGCAGGGACACTTAAATAACACAGACATTATCAATGTTATTAGGAACACCTGTACTTATCCTACTAGAATAACATATTAAGTCAAAATGTCAGCTGTGAAAAAGGTCAATTGCACTACACAAATAAACTATTGTATACTGCCTCAAAAACACTCCCACTGATCGAACACGCAAAGCTACCGAGTGTGTATTCTACACTTCTGTAAACTTTCCACTTCCTGACCTGTTGTACTGACAACCCTGCGGCTGGTCCTTTAGGTGCACATGTATCTACGGGGAACTTGGGGTGACAGTGCCCCAGTTCAGAGAAAGATGGCCTCTGCTGTGGACCCGTGTACACAAAGGGGACAGTGTTTTTAATTAAAAACAAAAGGCTGTGTCTCTGGGGGCCCAGGCTGGGGAGCACTGGGCAACAGAGGGGTGGGGACAGTGAGGGAATAGGAGGAGGGCTGCTGCCGGGATATACTATAGACAAGCAGGACAGAGGTGGCAAACTGAAAAGTAAGAATTAGAAAGCTATTAGTAAATTCTGAGAAAGTTCACCATTTCTGTGTAACACAATGACCATTATCAAAACCAGCTCAGCATATACAAATATTAAGGTTGTGAAGAGTACCAGAACATAGTATCTAACCAAACCAAAGAGACCAGATGATATCAACAAACACACCGAAGTGTCAACACCACCTACAATAACCACCAGAAATAGGTCAGTTCAGGGTAGGTCAGGCGTGCTACATGGCATCTTGTGGTTTGGCCTTGCAGAAATATTCAAACTGCAAAGCCTTCCATTCACACAGTCACTACAACCAAGTCAAATCAGGATTAACCATGACTGGATCCAAACTGAGGACAACTCAACTAAAAACTTAGATAAACAAAAGCCAATTAGAAGGGTGGCCTTCACAACAGAGGGAAGTGTAGCGTATTAACATTATCATTCTTCTCTTACACACAATACATATCCTCCCACAGGAAATACCACGGTGACCCACCCTTCAAGCACATGATGTCCAATAAGGCTTTCTGCAGACACATTAACACCGACAGTCGAGTCTTAATTCAACAAAATCTACAAGTCGCTGCATGCTT
This sequence comes from Seriola lalandi dorsalis, assembly GCF_002814215.2. Classification (NCBI taxonomy): domain Eukaryota; kingdom Metazoa; phylum Chordata; class Actinopteri; order Carangiformes; family Carangidae; genus Seriola; species Seriola lalandi. The sequence goes on along the minus strand of NW_019525017.1, from coordinate 1,464,024 downwards.
GCTCCTGATTAAAATAAAGAGTTTACACAAGAAAATTGGATGGAACCATTAAACACAGATATTCACTGCAAAATTTCAGTCTCTCTTACAGTAAGACAGATGGTTAAAAGTAATTATCCAACCAACTACAACAAGACATGATACAAAAACAATTAACACGATCACGTGAGGGCTTTCCACTATGCTCAGGCCAAGAATAAAAAGAATGAAAGCATTATCAAGTGTGAAGTCGGCCTTCGCTGCAGCCAAGCTGGAGCACAAGCCCCCTGCAGAAACAGCGCTTAAAGATGTTGCAGTAGATCTTCTAAGTCACATGACTGTACTACTTAGCCAAGTGGAAGTCTGATCCTTGTAGAGTGGGAGCCAGGAGTCTCTCTGGAGTACAAGCAGTAATGGCATAGTCAAACAGGCCTTCATCTTTTAAATAATACAAACATCACATCAGGGCTTTATTATGTGAAACTATCTCATATTTCAAAATATTTAACACTGTCATTTGAATCCATGTTTGACCTTTCACCAAGGCTGGGAGGAACTTCTCGCCATTCTACCATTTTCAGCTCTGCAAGGTTACACCATCAGTGCGTTTTGCAGAACAATTTATGACAGCAAAGTGTTTCAGGCACTAAATGAACAGCTCCTTGTAAAAGTCCCGTAAAAGCTTTGCTGTCATGATGAGAAGCAGTTAAGTAGCTCCACGGCTAAGCTTGCAAGCCAGGAAATCACTGCAACCTGGAGCTTTCTCTAGGCAGAAGGAATATGAACTGCAATAGAAAAAGATGCTAAAAGTGAAAGATTGGTCTCATTGATGACTGAGATTAATGCAAAATAAAATTCAACCTGGCAACATTTTAATTTATTGCAACACAAAACAATGATCAATTGTAGGTGCCTGGCTTTTGTGAATAAAGTTGCTTTAGAATGATAAAGGCTTGAAATCGCACCTAATTGCCAATAGCACTCTGCAGTGCTATGTTGAGCACTTACTGCAAGAAGACAGAGCAGTAGGAGACGATATCACCGTTAAATATTTACGTTGCCTCCCACAGTGTGCTCAGGCATGACATACAACCTGAATCTGGCATTAAATGTGGCCATATTTCTCTCACACATGCTGTGGAGAGAAGTTGTTCAGGCAGCAAATGGATATGAATATGAAAAGAATAAGATGTTGAAGGAACAAGAATCCTTTGTGATGGGGTGTTTGAAAAATTGATGCAGCTCTCAAAGCTAGAAAGCTTGGTCTCTACTTGAGTGGCCCTGAGCTGAGTAGTTGGAGAGGAGGCGTCTGCCAAAGGGATAGATGCCGATTGATGTGCATCTCTCAGCTCGTGGACTCGACAATTGACAATTTTAGACAGATGTGCCATCTTATCATCTTTCACCATGAATTAAGTCACTTGCACTTTAAAAACCTGCTAACAACAATACAATATCACTAACATGACAGCACGAGTGGCATTTGTTAATTCTAAGATAACCAATTCAAAAAGAAAACTTATAAGTTGTTACAGTTGTGCATGTGACAGCACTTCCTCCACTTTCTCCCTGGTCTACCCCAATGTGCAAAACAGGCTTCAGTCAACAACATGAATAATGCAGTACTCCTCAAGAGTCCTGCTGAAGCACGTCAGCCTGCGTGACTGAGAGCTGAACCACTCATTTCCTTGGCTAGGAAACACAATACTGTATTTGCCCAAAAACAGAACTCTACACTGATCTGTCACTCTGCTGGGCTTGCTATTCACTTGTGTGTGATGTGATGCAAAACCCCCCCCCAAAAAAACACAGCCTTCTTTGCTCCATTGCGATTTAAAAAAATCATAACATATGTAGTTGAAGATACAGTGGCCATTAATGTAATATCTAAAATGAACCTGCCGTTTACTGGTAGCTATTTTAACCCAGACAATCTGCAGGAGAAAGGTACAGTAATGGCTTGAGAGTCTGATACATACTTAAGACAAGGGATTGAGATGGACTGATCCGTTGCTCATGGGAGGATAAACTGACAAAAAAGCAAGCTGATTATTCAGAGATTAAGATATTTGCATGAAAATACGAGATGAGCCTTGGTTTCAGCTTAGCATAAAGGGGGCCAGGGGTGAAGATTAAAATGTGCAAGTAGATGAAAACAATGAATAATAGGGCAGTAAAATGAACAGTTGAAAACAGAGCACATTACATTATGTACACAGACACTAATAAATTGTTTTTGACCGTGCCTTGGGCCTTAAAGCACGCACACTGCTGTTAAAAGTGGCAGATGGACGAACAGAGAGAAGCCTGCTTCTGGAGCATTGAGGCCATTCCGGGAGACGAATGACTTCATCCCGCAGCTCAGTTGACAGCAGCACCTCACCCCACTTGGCAATGACTTATGTACTCATTAGGGGAGCCTCACCACCAGAACATAGGCTTACTGCAGGGCAGACAGAGCCAAGACACAGACTAACCTCAAAAAAGGAAGGGAAAAACACAAACTGATCGAGCAATAAAGTCTTATACGTGTAGGTGATTTGGTTGGTTAATTGTAGGACTAACGCTTGTAGACACCGCCATCAGTGAAAACGCCAGAAAATAGCTATAGGTCGACAGTGTATCAAATTGAACATGATATAATTAAAAATTGAAATTTGTTGTTAGAGATTTGGTAACTGGAATATTATTCTAATTAAAGTTAAAGCTGACCCATACAATTCCCTTGGCTGTTAACACCGAGTGAAATAACCCACCCAATGTTTAGATTAAATATTTCAGTCCACTATCATCATATTCAAACCTGGATTATATTGTTTACATCGCCGGTCAAAGTCGAAACTGTAGCTGTAATTAGTTTTTTTTTTTTTTGTCAACATTATCCACGTTATGAGAAAAATAGGTTTGCTCGCTATATGACACCTCAACGAGTGCAATGCAATGCATCGGCTTTAGATGAGGAAAGTTTGCAACTACTGTGGGGACTAACTATTTTCACAAAAAAAGATGTTTTAAAAAAATCCACTACACTAACTTTTCTAAAAGTCGACACTGTAAACGACACACGAAGGAAACCGCAAGATCTGTCATCTTATATTACACACCTAACGAGCGAGCTACACACAGGCTAGCAGCAAGATCGTATGTCATGTGGTGACTGTCGGAATCTAGCTAGCTTAGCGAGCTAATACTAGCTAGCAACAAAAATGAGTTAGCTCTGAGTTTTTGAATAAACACCAATTTTCACAAAGCTAGTAATCTTATTAAGCAAGCTGGTAAGCGCAGCTATCAATCAAACTACCTGCTAAACAATGCAGTGAGCAATTAAAAGCTATTTTCGTGGAAAATAAAATGTAGTTAATGAAGTACGCTCCTAACTATAGTGCTAACTAGCTGGACTAGCTTAGCATTTACCTTGTCGGAGTCGAGCTCGGGGTCAGCTTGGCTCAGTCTGTACAGAAATGATTTTGGATCTCGACACAGCGTCTGTCTCGTTGTTAAAAAGTATGTGCCCCCGACGTTTAGTCGAATCCACTTCGATGCCCCGACACCGGATGAAATGTTTCTCTCTGCCGGAGAATGGGCCAAACATCTCCGGTGAACGGAGCCGCTCGTCTCGGAGCTGTTCTCTGCCATCCCTCTCCTCGTCTCCTCCGCCCTTGCTTCGGATCTGTCTGTGCGGCTGACAGGAAATATCTAAGCTGCAGCCACTAACTTGGAGTCCACGATTCATGCAAAGCAGGCTGCCAGCTCCTCGGCCACTCCTACTAACCCACTCCACCAGCACAGACAGACACTTGCATAAATTATCCGAGGAAAGAGGTCCTCCCTAGATTGATCTACTGGTGCTTCAATGTGGAGCAATGATCTCTCGCTGCTGAGATACTGGAAATGAAAAACATCTTAAGAGCGAGGGTGAAAAACACCCTGCTCACGTGTTTCGCGTAAACGATCTTTTACAGTGTACAAGACGAATCATGGCATTTTCTTTTGCCTGTGGTGTATGCATATATTGTGCATTAAAGTAATTTTCACGACACAAACACTGATAATGGGCCGGTACTTTATTTACATGCTGAAAAAATGTGAGATGCCATTGCCACTGAATGCTGCTGCTTTCACTGTGTTACGACTGTGGTTGTTAACAGAAGACAGGACACATGGCTTTATTTGTATGCCTAAATCCCTACATGCTTTAATTACTGGACTACCAAGCATTAAGTGGAAAATTCATCATTCAACATCTACTGACCTAGCGCACAAATAATCAGAGAGAGAATGAACAGATTCATTAAATTATCAGAATATGATTAAATCACTGAGCAAATAGAAAATGTATGATATAGTAAGAAAAAAGCTGTAAAATATTATAGTTTACAATAATTATTCACATTCAAAGGCTTTACATCTCAATACATACACAACATGGCCCCTGAACATGACTTCAATCCAAATATGATTCATATATTAGAATTTAAATAACACAGAATGAACTAGAGGCTAAACAATAGCCATCAAATAACCTTATACAAGAATAAAAATACAAAAACTGTATCCTAATATCATTGCATTACTTGCTTCAGATTTTAATAATACATCATCTGTACATCACAGTTCTAGTCAGTTACAAGCCAGGTAGAGTATTCCATACACAATGTAACCGACTGCCATCGACTTGATTCAAACAATTTTTCTTACTAGAGGAAAACACTTCTCTAGTGCTTTCTCAACTTTATAGACAGATACA